>NW_027516964.1:0-202500 GCF_048772815.1 Callospermophilus lateralis | reverse complement strand
ACCCGCTGCCCGCGTGACTAGGCGACTGGAGAACGCCCTGCCGCCGGCGACCGACCGCACCACTGGGTGGCTAGAGATCGCCCACCCACCAGTGACAGCCCAACTGCTGCCCACGTGACTGGGCAGCTGGAGACCGCCTGCCCACCGGCCACCGACGGCATGACTGGGCAGCTGGAGACCGCCTGCCCGCCAGTGACCCGGAGCTGAAACCAACAAGTGACAGTCCAGTCCCACCCCCCTATTCGGACCCCTCAGCAAGGAGCCTTGGGCCCGCCAAAACAGGGAGGTGACGTCACTGGAGCTCGACCTTCAGAATTTCTTCCAAGCAGAATCCACTTTAGCAGGCATAGTCTACCAACACAAAGGAGAGACAACAGAGACATACAACACCAAAACAAATCTCTAGAATAAAGCAGAAACACAGCAATCAAATAGAGCTGGAAAGTAACGTGAACATCATGAAAAAACAAGGGAAAAAATGGAGTACAAACAATGCAGGACAACTTAATTCTACAGGAGGACCTAGAAGCACCAGAAACAGAATAGGGAAAGAAATCAAGGCATACTTAACTCAGATGGAAAGAAATATTAGAGAAGACATGAGGCAGCAAGTCCAAGGAATAAAAGTATATTTTGAAAATGAATTAAACAAACAAATTCAAATGGCAAAAAATTAGCTTTACCAAAAGATAGAGATCTTAAAAAAATTCAAACAGTAATTCTAGAAATGCAGGAAACTATAAACCAAATTAAAAACTCAAACAAGAATATTACAAATAGAGTAGATCAAGTAGAAGTCAGAAAATCAGATAATGAAGACAAAGTTTATCAACTTGAAAAGAATATAATCAACACAGAAAAGATTCTTAAATCCCACGAGCAATCTATTCAAGAGATATGGGATGTCATTAAAAAAAAAAACTTGAGAGTCATCGGGATAGAAGAAGGCATAGAGATTCAAACCAAAGGAATGGACAACATTTTAAATGAAATAATACTAGAAAACATCCCAGAGATGAAAGATGGATTGGATTGCCAAATCCTGGAAGCCTACAGGACCCCAAACATTCAAAAACATAATAGACCAAATCCAAGACATATAATTATGAAGATAGCCAACATACAGAACAAGGAGACAATATTAAACGGTATAAGAGAAAGGAAGCAGATTGCATTCAGGGGTAAACCAATTAGGTTAACGACTGATTTTTCATCACAGACTTTGAAAGCGAGAAGATCCTAGAACAATGTATTTCAAATGCTGAAAAATAATGGATTCCAACCAAGAATACTGTATCCAGCAAAATTAAGCTTCAGATTTGAAAATGTAATTAAAGTCTTTCATGATAAACAAAAGCTAAAAGAATTTGCAGCCAGAAAACCAGCACTACAAAGCATTTTGAGCAAAAGAAGAAGAATTTAAAAATAGTGCCCAAAACTAACAGCAGGAGGTATTTCAGTAAAGGGGGAGGAAAATAACCAAAAAAGTAAAAACTAGCCAAACTAAAATATAATAAATAAATAAACATGACTGGAAGTACAAATCATATTTCAATTGTAACCTTAAATGTTAATGGCCTAAACTCACCAATCAAGAGACATGGGCTAGTAACGTGGATCAAAAAAACAAATCCAACAATATGCTGCCTTCAGGAGACCCATATGATAGGAAAAGACATACACAGGCTGAAGGTAAAAGGTTGGGAAAAATCATACCACTCACATGGCCCTCGGAAGCAAGAAGGAGTGGCCATACTCATATGGAATAAAATCAACTTCAAACCTAAGTAAATCAAAGGGATAAAGAATGACACTATATTCTTTTAGAAGGAACCATCCACCAACAAGACTAACAATTATCAATTTGTATGCACCAAGCAATGGAGTTGCAACGTTCATAAAAGAAACTCTCCTCAAGTTCAAGAGTCACATAGACTACAACACAATATTTATGGGTGAATTCAGCACACCACTCTCGGCATTGGACAGATCCTCTAGACAGAAACTGAATAAAGAAACTATAGAACTCAACAGCACAATCAATAACCTAGACTTAACAGACATATATAGAATATATCAACAATCATCAAGTGGATACACGTTCTTCTAAGTAGCAGCACATTGATCCTACTCAAAGATAGACCATATATTATGCCATAGGGCAATTCTTAATAAATATAAAGGCATGGAAATAATACCATGCACCATATCTGATCATAATGGAATGAAACGGGAAATCAATGATAAAAAAGGAAGGAAAAATCCTGCATCACATGGAAAATGAACAACATGCTACTGAATGATCAATGGGTAACAGAAGACATAAAGGAGGAGATAAAAAAATTCTTAGAGACAAATGACAATACAGACACAATGTACCGGAATCTATTGGACACAGTGAAAGCAGTTTTAAGAGGGAAATTCATTTCTTGGAGTTCTTTCCTCAAAAAAAAAAAAACCAGCAAAAAAATGAACTCATGCTACACCTCAAAAACCTAGAAAAGGAAGAGCAAAACAACAGAAAATGTAGTAGAAGACAAGAAATAATCAAATTTAGAGAAGAAATCAACAAAATTGAAATAAAGAAAAACATTGAAAAAATTGATAAAACTAAAAGTTGGTTCTTTGAAAAAATAAATAAGATCGACAGGCCCTTAGCCATGCTAATGAACAGAAGAAGAGAGAGAACTCAAATTACTAAAATACGGGAAGAAAAAGGCAATATCACAACAGACACTACAGAAATAAAGAAGATAGTTAGAAAGTATTTTGAAACACTATATTCCAATAAAACAGAAGATAGTGAAGATATCGATAAATTTCTTAAGTCATACGATCTGCCCAGATTGAGTCAGGAAGACACACACAATTTAAACAGACCAATAAGAAAGGAAGAAATAGAAGAAGCCATCAAAGGACTGCCAACCAAAAAAAACCCTGGACTGGATGGGTATACAGCGGAGTTCTACAAAACCTTCAAAGAAGAATTAATACCAATATTATTCAAGCTATTTCAAGAAAAACAAAAAGAAGGAGCTCTTCCAAATTCATTCTATGAGGCCAACATCACCCTGATCCCAAAACCAGACAAAGACACTTTAAAGAAAGAAAACTACAGAACAATATCTCTAATGAATTGGATGCAAAAATTCTCAATAAAATCCTGACGAATCGAATACAAAAGCATATCAAAAAAATTGTGCTTCATGATCAAGTAGGATTCATCCCTGCGATGCAAGGCTGGTTCAATATATGGAAATCAATAAATGTAATCCACCACATCAATAGACTTAAAGACAAGAACCATATGATCATCTCCATTGATGCTGAAAAAGCATTCGACAAACTACAGCATCCCTTTATTTTCAAAACACTATAAAAACTAGGGATAACAGGAACTTACCTCATCATAGTAAAAGCTATGTATGCTAAAAATCAGGCTAGCATCATCCTAAATAGAGAAAAGCTGAAGAAATTCCCTCTAAAATCTGGAACAAGACAGGGATGCCCTCTATCACCACTTCTATTCAATTTAGTTCTTGAAATACTAGCCAGAGCAATTAGACAGACAAAAGAAATTAAAGGCATAAAAATAGGAAAGGAAGAATTTAAATTATCGCTATTTGCAGATGACATGATAATGTATTTAACAGACCCAAAATGGTCTACAAAGAAACGGCTTGAGTTAATAAATGAATTCATCAAAGTGGCAGGATATAAAATCAACACACATAAATCAAAGGCATTTTTGTATATCAGCAACAAAACTTCTGAAATGGAAATGAGGAAAACCACTCCATTCACAATATCCTCAAATAAAATAAGATACTTGGGAATCAACCTAACAAAAGAGGTGAAAGATTTATATAATGAAAACTACAGAACTCTAAAGAGAGAGATAAAAGAAGATCTTAGAAGATGGAAAAATGAACCCTGGACATGGATAGGCAGAACTAACATTATCAAAATGGCGATATTACCCAATGTTCTCTACAGGTTTAAAGTGATGCCAATCAAAATCCCAACAGCATTTCTTGTAGAAAAAGATAAAGCAATCATGAAATTCTAATGGAAAAACAAAAGACCCAGAATAGCAAAAGCAACTCTAAGCAGTAAGTGTGAATCTGGAGTTATAGCGATATCAGAGTCCAAACTGTACTACAAAGCAATAGTACCAAACACAGTGTGGTACTGGTACCAAAACAGGCAGGTGGACCAATGGTACAGAATAGAGGACACAGAAACCAATCCACAAAATTACAACTTCCTTATATTTGATAAAGGGGCTAAAAGCATGCATGGAGAAAGAATAGCATCTTCAACAAATGGTGCTGGGAAAATTGGAAATCCAAATGCAAATAAATGAAACTGAATTTCTTTCTCTCGCCATGCACAAAAGTTAACTCAAAATGAATCAAGAAGCTACATATAAAATCAGAGAAACTGCGTCTGATAGAAAAAAAGTTGGTTACGATCTTCATACTGTGGGGTCGGGCTCCAAATTCCATAATAAGACTCCCATAGCCCAAGAGTTAATAACAAGAATAAACAAATTGGACTTACTTAAACTAAAAAGTTTTTTCTCAGGAAGAGAAACAATAAGAGAGGTAAATAGAGAGCCTACATCCTGGGAACAAATTTTTACCCCTCACACTTCAGATAGAGCCCTAATATCCAGAATATACAAAGAACTCAAAAAATTAAACAATAAGATAACAAATAATGTAATCAACAAATGGGCCAAGGACCTGAACAGACACTTCACAGAAGAAGACATACAATCCATCAACAAGTACATGAAAAAATGCTCACCATCTCTAGCAGTCAGAGAAATGCAAATCAAAACCACCCTAAGATACCATCTCACTCCAATAAGATTTGCAGCTATTATGAAGTCACAGAACAACAAGTGTTGACGAGGATGTGGGGAAAAGGGTACACTTGTACACTGCTGGTGGGACTGCAAATTGGTGAAGCAAACTTTGAAAGCAGAATGGAGATTCCTGGGAAAACTGGGAATGGATCCACCCTTTGAACCAGCTTTTGCCATTCTCGGACTATTCCCTGAGGATCTTAAAAGAGCGTACTATAGGGATACTGCCACATCAATGATCATAGTGGCACAATTCACAATAGCTAGACTGTGGAAACAAACTAGATGCCCTTCAATATATGAATGGATAAAAAAAAATGTGGCATCTATACACAATGGAGTATTATGCAGCACTAAAAAATGACAAAATCATAGAATTTGTAGGGAAATGGATGGCATTAGAGCAGATTATGCTAAGAGAAGGTAGCAAATCTTTAAAAAACAAAAGTCAAATGTCTTCTTTGATATAAAGAGAGCAACTAAGAATAGAACAGGGAGAAAGAACTTGAGGAAAAGATTAACATTAATCAAAGACGAGAGAGGAAAGCAAAAGCGAGAGAGAATGGAAAGCATATGGAAATGGTAGGAGACCCTCAATGTTACACAAAATTACATATAAGAGGTAGTGAAGGGAAAGGGGGGTGGACAAGAGAGAGAAGTAAAAAACAGCAGATGAGGTAGAGAGGGAAGATGGGAGGGGAGGGGAGGGGGGATAGTAGGGGATAGGAAATGTAGCACAATACAACAGTCACTAATATGACATTTTGTAAAAATATGAATGTGTAACCATTGTGATTCTGCAACTCGTATTTGGGGAAAATTGGGAGTTCATAACCCAATTGAGTCAAATGTATGAAAGATGATATACCATGAGCTTTGTAATGTTTTGAACAACCAATAAAAATAAATAAATAAAGGTTTAAAATTGAGTGGGAAGATATCAGCTAAAAAAGTGTTGAGATGCATTCATTTTGCTAAGCAGAAACTTAGTTTTGTTTAGTTGTACCTATCACAAATTTATTTTACCAGAAAACTGGTTTTGAAAATGCACATAATTGAGATTAAAGTATAATCCACCTACCCTCCTGAAAAATTCATAGTATTTCCTATATTTTTCATATTTCATTTTTTTCGTGAATATTTTTTCATGGACCAGGTCTAGTCTTAGGCTATTCTTCCAGAATACTAACTCAACTGACAAGTTGGTACAATGTGTTGGATTGTTCATTTCATCTTTTATTTAATAGTTTCTAACTGATAATGTGTATTTTTTCTTATCTTTATTTGGACATACATACCCAACTGTATCTTTGCATTTTATGTTTTACTGGGAAATAGGCTCATCAAAAGCTCTGTATTATATGTATCAACAACCAAACATTTAGAGATCGCAATTATTCTTAATTTTGCATGAAAATATCTTTGTACCATTTTTCTTATAAAGATTTAGAATTATTAATACTGCCCCTACTGTAATAAGTAACTACTTACAAAAAGAATTAAACACTTGACTTTATATCAATTATGAATATGAAAATTACTAAAATAAGTATTTTTCAATTAACACACAATTGATAGAAATTGAAATCACAAGAAGGCCATTTGAAATGTCAGTGCATATGGTCCTTAAATAATAGGTTGTTCAAAAAAATTTCTCTAATTCATAAGAGTTAATATGCCAGTTAATATTACAGCTTAATGTTATATAAAACCTTAAATTATCAGTATTGATAAATAAGAATGATACCTGTTAACTTAAACATGTTTATTTGATTTTCACTGTAAGATGTTAATTCTGGAAGACTTGAGAATTAAGAAAGACTTGGTATATATTATTTCTAACAGGCTAATCAAAGTAATTTTAAATATATATGTATATATATATATATATATATATATATATATATATATATATATATATATTTATATATATAATACATGTAAATGAATATAGATGCATATGTATAATAAATGTATTGTAATATATCTATCAGGTGATTATAATTTTTAAATTTTCTCAAGAAAAAAGAATGACTATAAAATCAGTCTTAAATGTAAATTTCATACCATACTAGTGTTTGTTATGACATGAGAGAAAAATACATAAGGAGGGAAAGTGAAAAAGAATAGAGAGAAGGGGGAAAACGATTAAGAAAGTGAGTAATGAAGAGGGTGAGGAGTGTTTGATGATAAGATAAAGTGGAGGAGCTGGGTTTCTGGCTCAGTGTAAACATGCTTGTCTAGCATGTGTGAGGCACTGGGTTATATTCTCATCACCACATACAAATAAATAAAATGAAGGTCTAGGAACAACTGAAAAAACAAAAAGTAAAAAAGGAGAAATATTACCAAAATTCCAAGTTTTTTTGAATGTTAAATAAAAAACAATTATGTTACATAGCCTTATGCAATTTCTAGACTCCCCAAAATAGTCATTAAATGTTAGATTATTAGTGCTATAACTAAAAATCCATTGCTCTTTCCTCTACATTCTGTGGCATGCTAGTGCTAAAATAAAGTGTATTATGACACCAAAAAAATCAAATATTTCTACAGTAACTGACCCAGATTAACATCAATGCATGAAGATTCCTATGGGATATAATGTGTATTTTTACGTTCATTTTCATTCAAAACTGGTACATTACTATTTCTCCAGTTTATGCACATCATAGGATGTATATTTCATGCACAATTTAGCAAATTTATAAGCATTTGTTTTACTTTCCATCACTTCCTGCTTCAGAACACATGGATTACTCCATGTTTCTTGACTGGTCTTTTTAAGAGACTTCTTTATAAACACATTATTTTCGATTTCCATTATCAATTTTGAAGCAAAACTCACACAACCATCATGATAAACCATAACCCTAATATTACCATTAGATGTAAAACTGGTTGGAATGAATGATTGTATTTCAATATAAGATTTCTTGTATACTTTCAGATATCAATTTAATCCATTATGTAAAGTGGAACCAGTAATATTATTTATTCACAGTATGGTCTATTCATGCTTTATCTCTATATTGATAGACACAGGGTACACCTCTGTGTACGCCCAAAAACAATTTGTATATCTTCAAAATATTGCTCCCAGAAATGGTGGAAGAAATACTCATGTCAACTGATTTATACATACATTTTATCACAGTAGTATTCTGGACACAAAATGCAAAGGTAACACTTAGGATTCTCCCAAAAGCCTAAATGGAAAGTCAACATGGATTACTAAAATCATCCATGTCCAGGTTGCCTAATGCTCTCAAATGTCAATCATATTGGTGACTACATACTTGTTTCTTCCTAAGATTATATATTGAAACTCAACCCTGTTGATAATGTCTAATCCTATCACTCACTTTGTACTTTGCCTGATTTCCTAATGTCTCTATTGATATCTGCTTTCCTACATATTTTCCCCATTTCATCATTATGACTCATTCTTCACATGTGCTGACATTTACATTCACTCTCTAACCGAAACCCTATTGCTAAAGAACTTTTGGTCCAAATCCTATACTCACTCTTCTTCCTAAACCTACGGACTATATTCCTAATCCTACCGACTATCCCTTTTTGACTGGATGTTCTATTCTACATTCAATCATCCAAGTAACGGTCAGGCGAGCATCGGAAGAAGAGACCAACAAGAGTCTCTCTCATGTAACAACAAAGGGTTTATTGGGGGTCCAGCATGCTGGGGCTCAGAGTTCACTTGAAAAGAGTAGAGAGCCCTGAGAACAGCTTAAGCAGAGGTTATATACTTTTCCTTGAGAGCGCAGGGAGGGAAGTTTATTGATGTGTCAGGGCGAGTGGTCAGTTTGCATGCAACCTCATGGGGGAGTACATTCTGCAGTTTGGCAGTTGTGGACAGCACATTCTGGGAACAAGATTGGCAAATATTTCTCAAGATTTCAACAGTGTTTTGTTACGTGTACAGAAAGACAGGAAGTGACAACTACATATTTTATTAACCTTTCATTCATCACTTCTTTTTCTGGCTACTTTTAATCATAAAAATGATCATTGGGTGGTGTCACATTCTATGTCTGCTAGTGGGGTATTACCATTAGTTTAACTTGTCCAATTTGAGCCTGGAGAAAATAAATTACATGGTTGAGCAAGCAGGGTTTTATAGTTAGCAATAATGTGAGGATTATTTTTGGACCCGCCAGGGTTGATAAATGCGTAGTTAACCAGGGGGACTTTGTGAACCAAGATTCAAACCACCCTTTTTGGGCCTCTCTCTCTCGTTGACGCTCTTCAAGTCGTCTTTTTAATTTACTCATAGATTTTTTTACAACTCCAGTATGGTTGGCATAAAAACAACATTCTTCCATCAATGCAAAACAAAGGCCCTCTTCTCTCATGAAGAGGAGTTCCAATCCTCGACTGTTCTGTAAAACAATTTCAGAGAGATAGGTTAAAGATTCCTGCAATGCTGTGATGGAGGTTTCTAATATCTTTAAGTTTTGGCATATTACTGCTTCTATTTGGGTCATTTGTTTTGTCCCATGGACCAAGGCAGTGGTTCTTGTGCCCACCCCTGCAGCAACATGTATTCCTAATAGGATGGCGAAAGTGAGGGATATATGTTTCCAGTGGAACCAGGTTTTATTCCCCCCTATTTGATATTCAAATGAACCTGTGTCATGATAGAGCACTCTGGGAAACATTTGCACAACTACACAATTAATCACACCTTTTGACCACTTCATGAAAACATAAACAATGTTTTAAGTATATAGAATTATACTGTTGTAGGGATGGACAAGGCAAGGCACCTAAGATAGTACCAAAGACAGGAAAACAGTACTATTTGTTTGCAACCATATTCAGAGGGCATTACTTCTGTTGTAATCAATTAAATCCCTGGAACCCCAAGTTTAGGTAGTTTCAGAATTTTGTACCCAACATATAAGGGAAGGGGCTCAGAAGTTCACAGTCTTAAAAAGTTCACAAAAAGCAGTTTGTCTTTTTTTTTTTCCTCTGTTCTGGGAAAGTTAACTTTCCAAGGACACCCGGGTGAGGGAGAGCTTTATATTCCCTTTATTTTTCCCCCTGCCAACTGTTACCATGGAGCCCAGTTGGTAACTTCTTTATCTTACAAATGTAGCCATCTCTGTGAAGCCTCAGCTCAAGGCCAAGGCCTTGTTCACATATTTTGTGAAAAATTAGCATGGGGGTGTCTTGCTTAGGATTGCAGATTTTTTTAGCCAGTGGCCAAGTAGAATAGGGCAACACGAAAAGAGGAAGTTTATCTACTTTGAAATCTTTTATTGGGACTCTTTTGCTGAAAGCCCTGAATTCAGCTATGTTGAAGATTTCTGGAGAAGGTCAGTTAAGACTTTTCTGTGGGCCTGGTACAGAGGGGGAAGACAGGGAAGGCGTGGCTGTGAGCAGTTCCGTGGATCTGAGAATGAGGCAGGAGCAATGTAAAAGAATAATGGGAAAGAGGTTTTGGATTTATCTAGGAACAAATCTTGAGCAGTACAACAGGTAGAGCAGCGGGTAAGATGGGAGTTAGTATCCCAAAAAGCGTTTGAGGGACTTTAAATACTTAGTAACATGTTTTCAGTGATGAAAAAGCAACTTTAAAGGCCATTTACACTACAACTTGGATAAGGGTGTGAGGGCTCTTCTCAGATGGTTTGAGCTTTGTGTTACCTAGTAAGAGGACCCAGTGGGACCCAGTGCGGGCAATGACAGGAGAAGAGAGGAGTGAGTTGGTTGAGATGTACCTCAGTACCTGCTACCTCAAGTAGGGGGCAACGGTCTTAGAACAGGCGGAGGCTTGGGTTTTTGATATAGTAATTCGAGGGGAGAAATCAGGTTGCATAGGTGAGCGTAAGAGCAGAGAGTCTGGAGCAGAAGGCTGAGGGTGAGGATCTATTGGAGAAGCATAGTTCAGGATGTGATCAAAGGAGGGAAAAGGCCTCCACATAGGGGAATCTCCTTTCACCCTTTTCAGCACTTGCAGAAGTTAAAAAGGTCACGCAGAATTTGAGGATCTAGAGACCCCTCTGGAGGCCATCAATTTTGGTTATCTAATTGGTAATATGGCCAATGCTGTGTACAGAATTTGATGAGTAGTTTGGGTTCCATCAAGCAGTCCCTGTATGCTCACATCCCCATGACTTACAGAAGAAGCCGGCTTTCCCCCAACACAGCCATGACTGTTTGTGGCTTTGATAGTCCGCCGGGCAAACATAGTAATCTAGGCTAGCCAACCTGCATCTGGCTCACGTGTCCCTACATCCATAATATTTGTTTCCATTATCTATGGTAGAGAAGAGATTTAATGGCATTTTAGTGGGATCAACTTCATCAGGGATATCCCAATGGAAAAGACCTATAGCCAGCTGACAAATGTCTCTGTGGAGAGATGGCGACCATGTCCCTAAGTGGGCTGTATGCGAGATAGACCATACTTCTTGTCCAGTAAGATTTGTGATCAGCCATCGCTGCTGAATGGGCTGATGAGGGTTAGGACTACTGGTGGTCAAGGGGAGAGTCTATTGCCTTATCCACATGGCAAATACACGATTTGAAAGGGTTTCCAGTTTTTTACAGTTTCCAGCCAGAGTCTGGACAGGGCACAGGCTTGAGATGAGAGGTATGGATCCAGGAAGTGATTCTGTCTACCTTTACTGCTGTAGGTGTTATAAGTAGCACCTGCTATGGTCCCTTCCAGTGGGGTTCCAGGGATGACACCTGATATCGTCTAATGTGGACAAAGTATCTTTCTTGAAATTGATGTTGATTCCCCTCGTCACCGGGTTGGTAGGCAGTGGCCATCTGTCTTCACAGGTATCTATGTGGCCCTGGCTGAAAGACAATATCTCTGACTTTTTAAATTAGTGGGAAGTAGAAAGATCCTTCTAGGGTCCATCCAAATCCAAAGGTCAGCCATTCTGAGGCACAGAGAGTCTGCCAGGTCCAGCGTTGTACTGAAAAAGAAAGATTCTGATCCCTTAAGCAAACTTTGGTGCAGTGAACAAGGGTCAGAGACAGAGGCATTGAAGTGCTCTGTCCCATAATGAAAGATACACAAACAGTAAAAGCAACAACACATGACACAGACAAGACAAGACAATAAAGACAGGATACGGAAGTCCAACACTGAGACCAGGACTGAGTAGTTGGTTAAACCCGATGGGTTGGCAATACGGAATCTGAAACAAAATATCACTGAGTCATGAAGACTATTGTTCCTCGATTTTCCGAGTCCTCTATGACGTCCCCCAGAGACTTGGCCTGTGGCTCTGTGACATGACTGTCAGCCACCGTCGGAGAGAGCTCACGCTCTTCATCGACATCCATTTTGCCAAGCCCTGACCTGAAACCTGAAACCAGAAAGAGGCACCTTACTTACCCCGAGAGGAGTTCGTTGGGGTCGCTTGTCCACGTCTGCCGGATCTCGGTGGAACCTCCATATGTAAAGGTCCGGTGACAATCGGGTGAAGAGACCACCAAGAGACTGTCTCATGCAAAGCAAAGGGTTTATTTGGGGTCCAGCATGCTGGGACTCAGAGCTCACTTGAATAGAGCAGAGAGCCTTGAGAACAGCTTAAGCAGAGCTTATATATTTTCCTAGGAGAGGGCAGGGGGGGGTGTTTATTGATGGGTCCGGGCTAGTGAGCGGTTTGTGTGCAACCGGTTGAGGGAGTACATTCTGCAGTTTGGCAGTTTTGGACAGCACATCCTGGGAATAAGACTAGCAAAAAGTTCTCAAGATTTCAACAGTGTTTTGTTAAGCATACAGAAAAACAGGAAGTGACAAGTACTTATTTTATTAACCTTTCACTGCGAACTATACTTTGCCAGAATTCCTAATGTTTCTATTGTGTTTGTTAAAGTTCATTTTTATTCAAACCTGGTAAGTAATTATTTCTTCAGTTTATGGACATCATAAGATATATCGTTTCATTCACAAGTTCACAAATTTATAAACATTTGGTTCACTTTCAATCACTCCCTCCTTTGGAATACATATATTCCTCCATGATTCTTGACTGGTCTTTTTACTAGACTTCTTTCTAAACATATTATTTTCGATTCCATAATCATTTTTGAAGCAAAACTCACACACTATTCATGATAAATGATAACCCTAACATTACCATTAGATATATAACTGGTTGGAATGAATGTATGCATATCAATATAAGATTTCCTATATATTTTCAGATATCAATACAATCCATTATTTAAATTTGGAACCAGTTATATAATTTATTCACAGTATGGTCTATTAATGCATCATCTCTATAGTCATCAAAACAGGGTAAACCTATTAGTGTCCCCAGTAGTAATTTATAAGTTTTCAAAATATTGCTCACAGAAATGGTGGAAGAAATACTCATGTCACCTTAGCTACATATACATATTATCACAGTAATATTCTGGACACAAAATGCAAAGGTCACACAGAACACAATTTAAGCTAAGTATCCCAATCAAGGGCCCAAAGTCCTTCTGGGCTTCAAATATTACCTAGATTTATGTTTTCATACTTATATTTCACCTCCATATTCTTATAAATATCGCAGGTTCCCAATATCACTATTCATCCAGCAAAATGATTCATAACCCAAATCGAACATGCTATTAACCCTAACCATTCTGTAAACTGAGATTGTTCACTCAATCTCACTTTACAGAAGAGCAGGGACAAAGTTAGTATTACAATACAGGAAGTTAGGAGATCTTTCACCTGCTGAGTACTTCAAAATCCATGCAGAAATGATCCCTGGAGAAGACGTAGGCAGCTATGAAGTACCTGAAACAGCAAAAGTCATCTTCCTTTGCAAACAACCCGATCAGGATGAAAGGATGTGTCTGAATCAGCCTATCTCTTCTTAATGTAGGGAAGATGTATGAAACTAGGCATGTGTGGAGAGCTGTTCCCAGGTGCCTATGTTTCTATACCATTCTAACTTGTGAAAGTGTCACAGGAAATAGAGGCTGCCTCCTTTTCCTGAGACACTAGGAAGCAACTGTTAGGACAAAGTGGTGGCCAAGACAGTGGCCTCATTCATTTTCTGAAGGAAGTGACCTCACCTCACTTCCTTGGTGATGGAAATCTCTGAATTTTGTGATCCAGGAAGCCAGGCACCCAGAGCCAGTCCCAGTCCCAGTCCAAGTGGGCTCACTTGTTTGGATTTACCAAGAGGTTAGATAAATACCAAGAAATTTTTGAAATTCCCATGACCAGATGGTATTGGAGAACATTTGGATGCACTTTTACTGATCATGAGTGTACCAGACAGTGCCTTGATTGACTGGGATTTACGAAAATGGTGTAGAACAGAGATGCTATTAAGTTGGACCCTCCTGAGTATTGAGCACTGAGCTGTGGTGTGCAGGTGTGTGATGAATCATCTGTGGTTTCGCCATGTGGATTTGCCATTGATTTCCAAATGGCTTGTCACTGACACGGTGCAGTGACCAGACACTTATATGTAAAAGTGTCTTGTTAAATTGATAGTTTTCAGGGCAATGTGCAGAATCAGGTTGCTATGGACAAGGGGGAAAGCTATGTGGGAATAAAGCCTGGTTGGTGCATTCTCTTGTAGACCGTGAAAAACCACAAGTGACAAAACTCCCTCCAGCACTGTGTTCCAGTTGAACTCCCTGTATTTCGTGAGGCAAATACCAAACTCCCAGTGCTGCAGCAGGAAACACCACAAAAAGTGGAGGATGAACAAAAGGCTTCACAGTCCACACGGGGAGACACTTAGACCTCAGTGGCCACAGTTTACATACAAAGAGAGAATTCAGCACTGCTGCCTCATGTGCATTGGAAAGCAAGAAAGAATGTCCTCCAGGTCACATAGAGGCAGACCCAGCTTTGATGATCTCACTACAAAGGAAGCTAAAGCTACTGACAACAACATATATTTCAAGTGCCCATCCTCAGAGGAAGTTTCTCTAGAAGTCTTTAGGCCAGCACACCTCCATATTTGTGGAGTGTTTACCCTGTCCCTTACTTTGGGATACTCCTCTACCACCTCCAAGTTTGTGAACTCCTAAATATTTTCCATTCCAGATATGTATTTACAGATTTTCTAACTCTTCTCCTCTAATTGTTTCTTATTTGGGGAGAAGGTAACATCAAGGCATTGTTCTGGATGAGAGTGGGAAGAATTTTGTGTAGCACATATTTGCATACACATTGGATTCATTTTCCAATTTTCCATTCCAAAGACTGAATCCCTGACACTAACACGTACCCTACAAAACTCTGACTACTAATCCTAATATGATGGAGAAAAATGACCCAAACCGAATAGAAAAACAACCAGTTCTGAAGAGGCATGGTTTATAGTTGGACTTGCCTTTTGCATGATAAAGTGTAGGTGTTATAAACCTAGTCAATTTTTAATTGAAATAGTTCTCCATGTGTTTTTTTTCCTTTGGTATTTATTGTTTGTTCTTCAAAACATTACATAGTTCTTGACATGTCATATTTCACACTTTGATTCAAGTAGGTTATGAACTTCCATTTTTCCCCGTATACAGATTGCAGCATCCCATTAGTTACACATCCACTGTTTTACATATTGCTATACTAGTGTCTGTTGTATTCTGCTGCCTTTCCTGTCCTCTACTATCTCCCATCCCCTCCCGGGCAATCCTCTCATTCTACCCCATCTACTGTAATTCATTTCTTCCCCTTGTTTTCGTCCCCTTTCCCCTCACTTCATCTTGTATTTAATTTTGTATAACCATGAGGGTTTCCTTCCATTTCCATGCAATTTTGCTTCTCTTTCCTTTTCCCTCCCACCTCTCACCCCTGTTTAATGTTAATCATCTTCTCATGCTCTTCCTTCCAACTCTGTTCTCAGTTACTCTCCTTATATCAAAGAAAACATTTGGCATTTGTTTTTTAGTGATTGGCTATCTTCACGTAGCATAATATGTTCTAATGCCATCCATTTCTCTGCAAGTTGTATGATTTTGTCATTTTTTAATGCAGAGTAATACTCCATTGTGTATAAATGCCACATTTTTTTAATCCATTCATCTATTGAAGGGCATCTAGGTTGGTTCCACAGTCTTCCTATTGTGAATTGTGCTGCTATGAACATAGATTTATCAGTGTCCCTGTAGCATGCTCTTTTTGGGTCTATAAGGATTAGACCGAGAAGGGGAATTGCTGGGTCAAATGGTGGTTCCGTTCCCACCTTTCCAAGAAATCTCCATACTGCTTTCCAAATTGGCTGCGCCAATTTGCAGTCCCACCAGCAATGCACAGGTGTACCCTTTTCCCCACATCCTCGCCAGAACTTGTTGTTGTTTGACTTCATAATGTCTGCCAAGCTTACTACAGTGAGATGGTATCTTAGGGTGGGTTTGTTTTGCATTTCTGTGAATGCTCGAGATGGTGAGAATTTTTTGATGTACCTATTGATTGATTGTATGTCCTCCTCTGAGAAGTGTCTGTTCAGGTCCTTGGCCAATTTGTTGATTGGGTAATTCATTTTCTTATTGTTAATTTTTGGATTTCTTTGTATAACTCTGGATATTAGGGCTCTATCTGAAGTGTGAGGAGTCAAGATTTGTTCCCAGGGTGTAGGCTCCCTTTTTACCTCTCTTATTGTTTCTTTTTCTGAGAAAAATCTATTTAGTTTGAGTAAGTCCAGTTTGTAGATTCTAGTTATTAACTCTTATGCTATGGGTGTCCTATTTAGGAATTTGGAGCCCGACGCCACAGTATGTAGATCATAGCCAAAGTTTTCTTCTATCAGATTCCGTGTCTTTGATTTGATATCAAGCTCCTTGATCCATTTTGAGTTAACTTTTGTGCATGGTGAGAGAAAGGGATTCAGTTTCATTTTGTTACATATGGAATTCCAGTTTTTCCAGCACCATTTTTTGAAGATGCTATCCTTCCTTAATTTCATGCTATTAGCTCCTTTATCAAATATAAGATAGCTGTAATTTTGTGGATTGATTTCTGTGACCTCTATTCTGTACCATTGGTCCACCCGCCAGTTTTGGTACCAGTACCATGCTCTTTTTGTTACTATTGCTCTGTAGTATAATTTGAGGACTTGAATCGCTATACCGCCTGATTCACACGTCCTGCTTAGAGTTGTCTTTGATATACTGGGTTTTGTATTTTTCCATATGAATTTCATAATTGTTTTATCTATTTCTACAAGAAATGCCCTTGGGATGTTGATTGGCATTGCATTAAACCTATAGAGAACTTTTGGTAATATCGCCATTTTGATGATGTTAATTCTGCCTATCCATGAACAGGGTATGTTTTTCCATCTTGTAAGATCTTCTTCTATTTCTCTCTTTAGGGTTCTGTAGTTTTTATTGTGTAAGTCTTTCACATCTTTTGTTACGTTGATTCGCAAGTATTTTTTTTATTTTTTTGAGGATATTCTGAATGCAGTGGTTGTCCTCATTTCCATTTCAGAGGATTTGTCGCTGATATACAGGAATGCCTTTGATTTATGATTGTTGATTTTATATCATGCCACTTTGCTGAATTCATTTACTAACTCTAATAGTTTCTTTGAAGACCCTTTTGGGTCTGCTAGGTATAGAATCATGTCATCTGCAAATAGTGATAATTTAATTTCTTCTTTTCCTAATTTTATGCCTTTAATTTCTTTCATTTGTCTAATTTCTCTGGCCAGTGTTTCGAGAACTATGTTTAACAGAAGTCGTGAGAGAGGGCATCCCTGTCTTATTCCAGATTTTAGAAGGAATGCTTTCAATTTTTTCTCAATTCAGAATGATACTAGCCTGAGGCTTAGCATAGATTGCTTTTATATTATTGAGGTATGTTCCTGTTATCCCTAATTTTTCTAGAGTTTTGAACATAAAGGGATGCTGTACTTTGTTGAATACTTTTTCTGCATTTATTGGGGTGATCATATGGTTCTTATTTTTAAGTCTATTGATGTGGTGAATAACATTTATTGATTTCCGTATATTGAACCAGCCTTGTATCCCAGGGATGAATCCTACTTGATCATGTTGCACAATTTTTTAAATATGTTTTTGCATCTGATTCGCCAGAATTTTATTGAGGATTTTTGCATCTAGGTTCATTAGAGATATTGGTCTGTAGATTTGTTTCTTTGAAGTGTCTTTGTCTGGTTTAGGAATCAGGGTGATATTGGCCTCCTAGAATGAATTTGGAAGTTCTCTCTCTTTTTCTATTTCCTGAAATATCTTGAAAAGTACTGGTATTAGTTCCTCTTTAAAGGTTTTGAAAAACTCGGCTGTATACCCAATCAGTCCTGGGCTTTTCTTAGTTGGTAGTCTTTGGATGGTTTCTTCTATTTCCTCAATTAATATTTGTCTGCTTAGGTTGTCTATATCTTCCTGACTCAATCTGGGCAGATCATATGACTTAAGAAATTTATCGATGCCTTCACTATCTTCTAATTTATTGGTGTATAAGGATTCAAAATAATTTCTGATTATCTTCATTATTTCAGAAGTGTCTGTTGTGATATTGCCATTTTCATCCAGTATGATAGTATTTTGAGTTCTCTCTCTTCTTCTCTTTGTTAACATGGCTAAGAGTCTATCGATTTTATTTATTTTTCAACTTCTAGTATTGTCAAGTTTTTCAATTGATTCTTTTGTTTCGATTTTATTAATTTCAGCTCTGATTTTAATTATTTCTTGCCTTCTACTTCTTTTGCTGTTGTTTTGCGCTTCTTTTTCTAGGATTTTGAAATGAACTATGAGATCATTTAGTTGTTGTTGTTTTTTTCTTTTTTTAAGGAAAGAACTCCAAGCAATGAATTTTCCTCTTAGAACTGCTTTCAATGTGTCCCATAGATTCTGATATGTTCTGTCTGTCTTTTTCATTTATCTCTAAGAATTTTTTATTTTCCTCCTTGATGTCTTCTATAACCCATTGATTATTCAGTACGTATTGTTCATTCTCCAAGTGATGCTTGAAGTTTCCTTCCTTCTTTTATTGTTGATTTTTCAGTTTCATTCCATTATGATCAGATAAGATGCCTGGTATTATCTATACTCCTTTATATTTTCTAAGAGTTGCCATGTGACATAATATATGATCTATTTTTGAGAGGTATCCATATGTTGCTGAGAAAAAAGTGTAACTGCTTGATGTTGGGTGGTATATTCTATATATGTCTATTAAGTCTATGTTATTAATTGTGTTATTCAGTTCTATAGTTTCTTTATTCAACTTTTGTTTGGAAGATCTGTCCAGTAGTGAGAGAGGTGTGTTGAAGTCTCCCATGATTATTGTATTGTGGTCTATCAGACTCTTGAACTTGAGAAGAGTTTTTTTGATGAACATAGCTGAACCATTGTTTGGGGCATATATATTTATGATTGTTATGTCTTGTTGGTGTATGGTTACCTTGAGCAGTATGTAGTGTCCCTCTTTATCCCTTTTGATTAACTTTGGCTTGAAATCTATTTTATTTGATATGAGTATGGACACTCCTGCTTGTTTCCGAAGTCCATATGAGTGATATGATTTCTCCAAACCTTTCAACTTCAGTCTATGTTTCTCTTTTCCTATCAAATGCATCTCCTGTAGGCAGAAAATTGTTGGGTCTTCTTTCGTGATCCATTCTACTAGCCTGTGTCTCTTAATTGGTGAGTTTAAGCCATTAACATTTAGGGTTACTATTGAGATATGGGTTGTTCTTCCAGCCATATTTGTTTATTTATGTTACTAAACATGGTTTTTTTACCTCTTTGATTATTTTCCCCCCTTTACTGTACTACCTCCCACTGTTGGTTTTCATTGTTATTTTCCATTTCGTCTTTCTATAATGTTTTGCCAAAGATCTTTTGAAGAGATGGTTTTCCAGCTGCAAATTCTTTTAACTTTTGTTTATCATGCAAGTTTTTAATTTTATCTTCCATCCTGAAGCTTAAATTCGCTGGATACACAATTCTTGGTTGGAACCCAATTTCTTTTAGTGTTTGAAAAATGTTCTTCCAGGATCTTCTAGCTTTCAGAGTCTGTGTTGAAAGGTCAGCTGTTATCCTGATTGGTTTACCCCTAAATATAATCTGCTTCCTTTCTCTTGTAGCTTTTAAAATTCTCTCTTTATTCTGTATGTTTGGCATCTTCATTATAATATGTCTAGGTCTTTATCTCTTATGATTTTGCACATTCGGCGTCCTGTAGGCTTCTAGGATTTGGGATTCTGTCTCATTCTTCATGTCTGGGAAGGTTTCTCATATTATTTCATTGAATAGATTGCTCATTCCTTTGTTTTGCACCTGTATACCTTCCTGTATCCCAATTACTCTTAAGTTTGGTCTCTTCATGTTATCCCATATTTCTTGGATGTTCTGCTCATGGTTTCTTAACAGTCTTGATGAGCTGCCTATGTTCTTTTCAAGTTGAAATACTTTGTCTTCATTGTCTGAAGTTCTATCTTCTACGTGATCTACTCTGCTGGTAGTATTCTCAATTGAGTTTTTAAGTTGGTTTATTGCTTCCTGCATTTCTATGATTTCTGTTTGTTTGTTTTTTATAACCTCTATCTCCCTGTATAGTTGATCTTTCGCTTCTTGAATTTGTTTATGTAATTTATTCTCGAAGTGATCTTTCATTTTCCTATTTTGCTGTCTAATGTCTTCCTGGGGACTCCAGATCATCGGAAGCAAGTATATCCTGAATTCTTTATCTGACATTCCATCTGCTGCAGATATTACCTCTTCTAATGTTGAGTTGACCTGCATTGCTTGTGGTCCTTTCTTTCCTTGTCTTTTCCTACTGTTTGCGTTTCTTTCTGTTTGGTGAAACTTTTGTGTTATTGAATTTTACCCCTATATGTTTATATTGCTATTGTATTCATGAAAAGTCTCCCTCACAGGCGTGGGCGGCGGCTCTGCCCCTCCTCCAATTGGGGCAATTTGCCTACCACACCAGCAGCCCTCTGGACCTGTTCTGCCGGTCGGTAGCTGGTCCGCCTACCTTGCAGGAGCGGGCAGTTGCTCTACCCCTCTTCGGGCGCTGGTCCTGTTCAGCCAGTGGATCACAGGTCCACCTACCTTGCAGGCGCATGTGTCGGCTCTGCCCCTCCGCGCGCCGCTGGGCCTCTTCTGTCTGTGGATTGAGGGCTGTCTATATTGCAGGCGTGAGTGGCAGCTCTGCCCCTTCCTAAAGCGGGGCGATATATCTACCAGGCTGGTAGGTTGCTGGGTCTGTTCTGCCGGAGGGTGAGAGGTCCACCTGCTTTCCAGGCACGGGCAGTGGCTCGGCCCCTCCCCAAACCTGGTTATGTGTCTAGCACCCTGGCGGGGCCTAGCGCCTGGTCTGCCAGTGTTCGCAGGTCCGCCTACTTTGCAGGCGTGGGGGCCAGCTCTGCCCCTCTGAAGGCAGCTGGGCCTCTTCTGCCGGTGGGTCGCAGGTTCACCAATCTAGAAGTCGCAAGGCGTGTCTCTGCCCCTCCGCGGGTTGCTGCACCTGTTCTGCCTGTGGGTCGCATGTCCGCGTTCCTTGCAGGCGCGCAGCGGCTCTGCCCAACCCCCAACCAGGGCCATGTGTTTTGTACGATTGCGGGCCTCTAGGCCTGTTCTACCGGTAGCTCGCAGGCCCGCCTACCTTACAGGCGCGGTTGGCGGCTCTGCCCCTCCCTTCTCCATGTGTTTTTAAAGTTAACAAATATGAGAATTCCTGTCTCCATTTCTCTGTACCCTATTCAGCACATGTATTTTTATATGCACATATGGAATCCTACCTGGTATCACACGTACATACTTGTGAGGTTGCTGACTTGGCAAATACAAATTGTGAGAAGAGATCATTCCTCCTAAATGCTGTTGGAACTTACAAAACAAACTATGGGTGAGCTTCCTAGTTGAACAACATTATACTTAAATTGATGTTCAGAAAAGTGAAGATTTTTGGATTTGTGGATGATATATATTTCATGATGTATTTCGATTGGCATTTATATTGCTCCTTTTTAATATATACGTGTGTGTGTGTGTGTGTGTGTGTGTGCATATATATATGTATAAACTCTGCAGATTTTTCAAAATATGAAATGTATGTGTCTTATTATATACTCCCTAAATTCATTGATGTTAATGAATGTGGATTTTTATTAAACTTTTCATAAGAATATTCTCAGAAATATTAATCCACCTGAAATACATATTTGTTTCCTAGTACTGAAAGCTAACTTCAGTGAATGGTGCATACAAATCCTAATATTGCTACAGTAAATGACTCAGTTTAACATCAATGCAAGTAGATTCCTATGGGACATGATATGTACTTTGACGTTCTTTTTTATTCAAAACTGGTACATTAATATTTCTTCAGTTTTTGCACATAATAGAATACATTTTTCATTCACAAATTTATAGGATTTTTTTTCACTTTCAATTACTTCCTGCTTCAGAACATATGTATTCCCCCAGATTTCTTGACTGCTCTTTTAATGAGACTTCTTTCCAAGCACATTATTTTCGATTTCCATAATCATTTTAGAAGCAAAACTCACACACACTTCATGATTAACCATAACACTAATATTACCATTAGATGTATAACTGGTTGGAATGATTGTATGAATATCAATATAAGTTTTCCAGTATATATCGAGATATCAATTCAATCCATTATTTAAATTTGGAACCAGTTGTATTATTTATTCACAGTATGGTCTATTCATGCATTATCTATATATTCGTATAACACAGCATATACCTATTTGTACCCACAATACTAAATTATATGTCTTCAAAATATTGCTCCCAGAAATGGTGGAAGAAATACACATGTCACCTGATCTATATATACATAAATCACAGTAATATTGTGGAAACAAAAAGCAAGGTCACACTTATGATTGTACCAAATCCTAAATGGAAAGTGAGCATGGATTAAAAAAAAAAAACAACCATATCCAGGTTGCCTAATGCTCTCAAAAGTGAATCCTATTGGTGACTACGTATTTGTTTCTTCCTGAAATTACATATTCAACTTCATCCCTGTTGAAAATTTCTAATCCTCTCACTCACTTTATACTTTTCCTGATTTCCTAATGTCTCTATTGATATCTGATTTCCTGTATTTTTTCCCCAGTTCCTCACTGTCACTGACTTCACATGTGCTGACATTTACTTTCAGTCTCTACCCAAAACCCTATTGCTAAATATATTTTGGTCCAAATTCTATAAACACTCTTCATTCTAAACATACTGAATATCTTCCTAATCCACCAACTATCCCTTTTGGACCGGATGTTCTCTTTGACATTCAATCATCCAAAAGACAAGGTCCTATGCCACTGTATATCAATTTATCTGAGACACCTGTGCAGAACATAATTGAAAGCTAAGAATCCCAATCATGGGGCCAATTCCCTTCTGTCCTTCAAAAATTACCTAGATTTCTTTTTTCATACTTATATTTCACCTATCTATTCTTGAAAATATCGCAAAATCCCAATACCATTATTCATCCCAGAGAATGATTCCTAACCAAAATGGAACCTGTTATTAACCTTAACCATACAATGTTCCCTCAATCTAACTTTACAGAAGAGGAGGGACAGAATTGGTCTTCCAATAAAGGAATGTAGGGGATCTTCCACCTCTGAGAACCTCAAAGTTCCATGCAGAAATGATCCCTGGAGAAGATTTAGGCAGCTATGAAGGACCTGAGAGAGCAAAAGTCATCTTCCATGGCAAACAACCTGGTCAGGATGAAGGGATGTGTCAGAATCAGCCTCACTCTTCATGTAGAGAAGATGGACCAAACCAGGCCAGTGTGGACAGCTGTTCCCAGCTGCCTATGGTTGATATACAATTCTCAGTTGTGAAAGTATCACAGGAAATAGGGGCAGCCTCCATCTCATGGGAACCTTGGAAGCAAATTTTAGAACAAAGTGGTTTCCAAAGCAGTGACCTCATTCAGTTCACAAAGGAGGTGACTTTCCTCACTTCCTTGGTGATAGAACTCTCTGAACTTGGGATCCAGAAAGCCAGGCAACCAGAGGCAGTCCCAGTACCATTCCCAGTGGGCTCACTTATTTGGATTTACCAAGAACAGAGTCAGTCTTTCTTGGTACCTACTGATGTGAGAATGGCCAAATTTCAGGAGAGCTCAGAAGAGGGGCCTTTCCTGAGGAAGCAGGTAGTTGCTCACAGCTGGCTCCTGACCACTTCGCAGATTTGGCCAAGGAGACCAGATCTGAGACAGGACAGGACATTTCAGAGAACATAATAAGGTCCACAAGTCAGAGGACACTCCGGATTGTCACAGACCTCTTTGGGGGAAGGAGGTGCCTTTGTGGGTGTGGGTGTGAGTTTGTGATTTTGTCTCATGTTCTAAGAATAGGTAAAAAAGGTGGTTTGTTTGGTTTGGAGTGGACTGTTCCTAGTAAGTCGTTTCACAAAGTGAGTGTTTCTATGTCTGTGTATCCCATTGTGTCCATGGTTGTAGACATTTGAAATGAGAATTCATCAATGGATGTGTCCTGTTTAGTAGAAAGCTTCCCAGCATTCATCCTGCCCAACTGATGAATGGACTGTGGCTTCCCTTATGGATGGGAAACACCTACTAATTTAATAAGTTCCTGTTTTCTTCCTGATTCTGGCCACTCTCCAGAATAGGCTCATGGTTTTGTGTCCAAGATATGTACCACCTCCAAGCTCTGTGACAAGGCCATGTAATGGATAGCTAAAGGGAATGGCTAGCATCTCAAAAAACTCAGATATCAGTGTGACCAGGAAAGCCTCAGTGGAGAAACTCTGCTTTGGGCATTTTGCTAACCAATTCTTCTCTTCCCCTGAATGTGAGGAAGGTCTTGGCCTCAGGACACAGTTTGTGAAGCCTGAAGAAAACAGTTTTAAAATGGAATTAAATGGGCATCACCTGTGGCTCTTTGTTAATTGCTTTGGAAATGGATGTGTCTGAATCAGTCTCGTGGCCCTGTGTGAGGCTGTGGCTTAGGTTCTCAGCACCTGATGGATCTAAAGAACGATCCCATGTGTGCATCCAAAACCAAAATGGGAAAAAGATCAGTCATTGTTGATGAAGTCTCTCGCCTTCCTCTGTTAGGTGCCTTATCACCATTAAGTGAGAATAGGGATCCTTTGAATCAAATGAGTTCTTAAAAGCCCTGCAAAGGCAATCCCATACATGCTTGTGTTTTCTCATGACTCCACATCACATAAAGAATCTATACCCGACTGTCAGTAGGCCTCAAATTGGAGAAGCAGTATTACTGGACGGCATATTTGATCCCTCCTGTTTCACAGGAAGGGTGTACAAGCCACCCTGACTTTAGGAAAATGATGGGAAAGCAAGCTTATTTGGACACTGTGTTGGGCTGCGCCCCTCATGGAAACATCCAGCCAGAGGTTATGAGAAGTGTCTATATGGAAGAAGATGAGGGCCATGTGGGAGTGTTTTGGTTTTAACTGTGGTTATTTGTGTGGCAGTTGGAAGCGATGACTGGGTCCACCTGGGCTTGAACTCTGGTGTGATACCCCATAGAGACTGAGTCCTGGAACTGACCTCAGAGAAGTATTGCCATGAATTCTGTTGGGATATTAGGAGGCCACGCATGAGAGTCGCCATTGGAAACAGAGATCTATTCCCAGGGTGGCTTTCCACAGAGCACTGGGAATCTCAGCCAGGGTATCACATAATTTTATTCTGAAACACTTGGCAGCCATAGTTGAGAGTCAAAACACAAATGCACTTCACATTGTAGACCTCAATGGGCCTGGCTTCATGTGGCATTTTGGCCACTTTTTTAGAAGCCTTAGCAGTTAGAGTTCTCCAGAGCTTTCATTGAAATGAGCTTCTTCACCATTTAATGATTACTGAATTAAATGAAACACTCAGTGACTCCAACTTCAACCTTGAAAGATGGGCTCGATAAATACCATTAAATTTTTGAAATTCCCATATCTAGGAGGGACTGGAGAACCATTGGATATCCTGTTGGTGATCATGAGTGTACCAGACAGTGCCTTGATTGGCTGGGTTTCACGAAAATGGTGTAGAACAGAGATGCCAGAAAGTTGGAGCCTGCTGAATAGTGGGCCTAGAGCAAAGGTGGGCATGTGTGAGATAAAACATCTGTGGTGCTTCCATCTGGATTTGCCAATGGCTTCCAAATACCTTGTGACTGACATGGTGTATCCAGCAGACCCTTATATGTAAATGATTCTTGTTATATGGATAAGTTTCAGGGCAATGTTCAGAATCAGGTTGCTATGGTCAAGGGGGCAAGCTATGTTAGAAAGTAGCCTGGTTTGTGCATTCTCCTGCAGACCCTGTTCCACCACACGTGACAGAACTCCCTCCAGCACTGTGTCCCAGTTGAATTCCTTGTATTTCGTGAAGCAAATACTGAACTCCCAGTGCAGCAGCAAGAAACATCACAAAAATTGGAGGATGATCAAATGGCTTCACAGTCCACATGAGGAGACACTGAGCCCCAAGTGGCCACAGTTGACCCAGAAAGAGAGAATTCATCAATGCTGCCTCATTTTCATTGGTAAATAAGAAAGCATCTACTCCAGGTCACATAGATGCAGACCCAGCTTTTATGGTCTCACTACAAAGGAAGCTAAAGCTCCTGACAACAACATATATTTCAAGAGCCCAACATCTGAGGCAGTTTTTCCAGAAGGCTTTAGGCTAGCAGAGCTCCATGTTTGTGGAGTGTTTACATTCTCCCTTACTTTTGGAAACTCCCCTTCTACCTGCAAGGTTGTGAACTCAGGAGCATATTCAATTCCAGATATGTACTCACAGATTTTCTTACTCATCTCCTCTACATGTGTTACTTGGGACGATGTTAAGGACAAGGCATTGTTCTGGATGAGAGTCGGAAGATTTCTGTGTAGCACATATTTGCATACACATTGGATTAATTTTCCAATTTTTCTTTTGAAATACTGAATCCCTGACACTAACCCATACCCTACAAGACTCTGACAACTAATCCTAACGTGATGGAGAAAAATAACCCAAATAAAATAGGAATACAAACACATCAGAGAAGGCATGGTGTACCGTTGAAATTGCCTTCTCCATTATATAGGGTAGGAGTTATAAATCTAGTCAATTTTTTTGTTGAAAGAGTTGTCCATGTATTTTTAAACTTATCAAATATGTGAATTCCTGTCTCCCCCATTTCTCTGTATCCTATTCAGCACATGTATTTTTATATGCACATATAGAATTGTACCTTGTATCACACATATATTCTTGTGAGGTGGCTGACTTGGCAGATACAAATTGTGAGAAAAGTTCACTCCTCCTAAACGCTGTTGGAACAGAAAATTCAACCTATGGGTGAGCTTCCTAGTTGAACAACATTATACATAAATCCATATTCAGTAAAATGAATATTTTTGAATACGTGGCTGATATATATTTCATGATGAATTTCGATTGGCATATATATTGCTAGTTTTTAATGTCTGTGTGTTTGTGTGTGTGTGTGTGTGTGTGTGTATATATATATATATATAGATATAGATATAGATATAGATATAGATATAGATATAGATACACTGTCAAGATTTTTCAAAATATGAAATATATGTATACTTTGGCCACTCTTTGGAAAGCCTTACCTGTGAGAGTTCTCTAGAGCTTTCATTGAAATGAGGTTCCTCAACATTTAATGGTTCCTGAATGAATTGAAACCCACAGTGCCTCCAACTTCATCCTTGAAAAAATGCTCCATAAATACCTTGAAATTCCCCTGACCAGGTGGCACTGGAGAACCTTTGGATGTATTGTTGCTGATCATGAGTGTACCAGACAGTGCCTTGACTGACTGGGTTTCACGAAAATTGTGTAGAACAGAGATGTCAGTAAGTTGGAGAGTGCTGAGAAGTGGGCCCAGAGCTGTGGTGTGCAAGTGTATGATAAAATATCTGTGGTGGGGCCATGTGAGTCTGCCATTGACTTCCAAATGGCTTGTGGCTTACATGGTGCAGCTAGCAGACCCTTATATGTAAAGGCCTCTTGTTATAAGGAAATGTTTCAGGAAAATGTTCAGAATCAGTTTGCTATGGACAATGTTGCAAGTTATGTGGGATAGAAGCCTGGTTGGTGAATTCTCCTGTAGACCCTGACCCTCCACATGTGACAGAACTCGCTCCAGCACTGTGTCCCAGTTGAAGTCTTTGTATTTCATGAAGGAAATACCAAAAGCCCAGTGCAGCAGCAAGAAACACCACGAAAATTGTAGGCTGACCAATTGGCTTCACAGTCAAGACGGGGAGACACTTAGCCCTCCGTGGCCACAGTTTACCTTCAAAGGAAGAATTGAGCACTGCTGCCTCATGTTCTTTGGAAAATAAGAATCCATGTCCTCCAGGTCAGATAAATGAAGACCCATCTTTGATGGTATCACTACAAAGGAAGCTAAAGCTCCTGACAACAACATATATTTCAAGTGCCCAACCTCAGAAGCAGTTTCTCAAGAAGTCTTTAGGCCAGCAGAGTTCCATGATTGTGGACTGTTTATCCTGTACCTTAATTATGAAAACTCCTCTAAAATGCCCAAGCTTGTGAACTCCTGAGCATTTTCCATTCCAGATATGTATTCACAGATTTTCTAACTCTTGACCTCTAAGTGTGTCTTACTTGGGGTGAAGGTAATGTCGAGGCATTGCTCTGAATGAGAGTGGAAAGATTTTTTGTAGCGCATATTTGCGTACACAATGGATTCATTTTCCTTTATTTTCATTTGAATTACTGAATCCATGACACTAACGCATACCCTACTAGACTCTGACTACTAATGCTAATATGGTGGAGAAAAATAACCCAAACAGAATAGCAATACAAGCAATTCAGAGGAGGCATGGTGTATAGTTGGACTTGCCTTTTGCATGATAAAGGGTAGTTGTTAAAAATCTGGTTAATTTTTAATTGAAATAGTTCTCCATGTGTTTTGAAAGGTATCAAATATGTGAATTCCTGTCTCCCTTTCTCTGTTGCCTATTCAGCACATGTATTTTTATATGCACAAATAGAATCCTACCTGGTACCACACGCACATTATTGTGAGGTGGCTGACTTGGCAGATAGAAATTGTGAGAAGAGATCACTCCTCCTAAACGCTGTAGGAACTGAAAATTCAACATTTGCGTGAGCTTCCTAGTTGAACAACATTACACATAAATCCATGTTCAGTAAAATAAATATTTTTGGATCTGTGTATGATATGTATTTCATGATGAATTTTGATTGGCATATATATTGCTACTTTTTAATATCTCTGTATGTGTTTTGTGAAAAATCTACACTCTATAGATTATTCAAAATATGACATATATGTGTCTTATTATACACACCTTAATTTCACTCGTGTTCATGTATGAGACCACGGCTCATGCAACAGCAAAAAACATTTATTGAGGATCCAATCCAGCATGCTGGGGCTCCGTGCTCACTCAAGAAGGGAGAGCAGCCCAGATCCCTGAGCAGGGGTTGAGCAGTGCTTAAGTACACGTTTTGGGGTGTGTGAGACTTTACATATATCACAGTCTCCTTTAACAAATCATCATACACTGTGGGAAAATCAAACAACAAGTCCTAAACATGATTAGTTCATTCATTGGCTTGAACACGTCAGGCGGGAGTGATAGGTCAGTTCTAAAGCGGGGTACACATTGAAATTTATTGGTTTAGGCCCTGCGATGCATATGTGCTGGCCACACAGGGTCCTAGGTTATTAAACAACCAGGCGGTCAGGGGGAATATTTACTGGGCAGTCCAGAAATTGTCCTACAAGTTAAGGAATTTCAGGTTTTGCATGTAGCATAGGAAATTAAAAACACCTGGTCCTTTACATTTTAAATCAGGCCTTGAAGATTAGAAACTTTACAACACCCGGTCTTTTACACTTTAACTTTAACACTTTAATTTCAATTTCTTTTACCCTTACAGATCACTCCTGGTTCAGAAGAAGGGTGTCCAAGCCACCCTGGCTTTAGGCAAATGAGGGGCAAGGGAGCTTATTTTGTACACTGTCTTGGGCTGTGCCCCTCATGAAACCCTCCAGCCATATGTTATGATGACTGTCTTTATGGAAGAAGATGAGGGCCATGTAGGAGTGTTTTGGTTTTAATTGTGGTCATTTGTGTGGCGGTTGGAAGAGATGACTTGGTCCACCAGGGCTTGAACTCTGCTCTCATACTCCTTAGAGCCTGAGTTCTGGAACTGACCTGAGAGAAGTATTGCCATGAATTGTGTTGGGATTATAGGAGGCCACACATGAGATTAGCTGTTGGAAACTGAGACCTAGGCCCAGGGTGGCTTTCCACCGAGCACTGGGAATCTCAGCCAGGATAATACATGATTTTTTTACTGAAAGACTTGGAAGTCATAGTTGAGACTCAAAACACAAATATACCTCACATTGTAGACCTCAATGAGCCTGGCTTCATATGACCTTCTGGCCACTCTTTGGGAAGCCTTGTCTGTGTGAGTTCTCCAGAGCTTTCATTGAAATGAGCTTACTCACCATTTAATGGTTCCTGAATGAATTGAAACCCACAGTGCCTCCAACATCATCCTTGAAAAATGGCTATATAAATACCATGAAATTTTTAATATTCCCATGACCAGGTGGCACTGGAGAAACTTTGGATGTCCTGTTGCTGATCATGAGTGTACCAGACAGTTCCTTGATTGACTGGTTATCATGAAAATGGTATAGAACCGAGATGTCATAAGTTGGAGCCTGCTGACTATTGGGGCTAGAGCAGTGGACTATACGTTTGTGAATAAATATCTGTGGTGGGACCACGTGGATCGGCCATTGGCTTCCAAAATACTTGTGACTGACATGGTGCAGGCAGCAGACCCTTATATGTAAAGGCATCTTGTTATATTGAGAGGATTCAGGGCAATGTTCAGAATCCGGTTGCTATAGTCAAGGGGGAAAGCTATATGGGATAGATCCATGTTTCAAAAATTCTTCTGAAGATCCTGACCAATCACACGTTGCAGAGCTCCCTCCAGAATTGTGTCCCAGTTGAACTCCTTGTATATCATTAAGCCAATTCCAAACTCCCAGTGCAGCAGTAAGGAACACCACGAAAATGGAGGATGACCAAACTGCTTCACAGACCAACGGGTAGAAACTTAACTCCCAGTGGCCACAGTTTACCAAGAAAGAGAGAATTCAGAACTGCTGTCTCATGTTAATTAGAAAATAAGGAACCATTTCCTCCAGGTCACATAGATGCAGACCCACATTTGATGGTGTTACAACAAAGGAAGCTAAATCTCCTGACAACTTCATATATTTCATGTGCCCAACCTGAGAGGCATTTTCTCAAAGAGTCTTTAGGCCAGCAGAGCTCCAAGTTTGTGGAGTGTTTAACCTCTCCCTTACTTTTGGAAACTGCTCTACCACATCCAATGTTGTGAACTCCTGAACATTTTCAGTTCCACATATGTAATCACAGGTTTTCGAACTCCTCTCCACTAATTGTGTCTTACTTGGAGCGAAGGTAATGTCAAAGAATTCTTCTGGATGAGAGTGCCAAGATTTTTGTGTAGCACATATCTGCATACACATTAGATTCATTTTTCTATTTTCATTTGAAATAATGATCCCTGACACTAACACATACCCTAATAGACTCTGACTACTAATGCTAATATGATGGATAAAAAGAAACCTAACAGAATAGAAATACAGGCCTTTCATAGGAGGCATGGTATATACTTGGATTTGCCTTCGGCTTTATCAAGGGTATGTGTTATAAATCTTGTCAGATTTTAATTGTAATATTTCTCCATGAGTTTTATATGTATATATATGTGTATATATTTTTAAATATATATACACTCTCTAGATTTTTCAAAATATGAAAAAAATGTGTCTTATTAAACACTCTCTAAATTCATTCATATTCATGTATATGGATATATAATCAACTTTTCACAAGATTATTCTCAGAAACATTCAACCACGTGAAATACATATTTGTTTCCTCGTCCTGAGAACTAACTTCAGTGAATGGTGCTTACAAATCCTAATATTTCTACAGTAACTGACACAGTTTATCATCAAAGCAAGTAGATTCCAATGGACATGATGTGTATATTGATGTTCATTTTAATTCAACACTGGCACATTACAATTTCTTCTGTTTATGCACATCATAGGATATATATTTCCTCCACAGGTTTGCAAACATATAGGCATTTGTTTCACTTTCAATCACTTCCTGCTTCAGAACACATGTATTCCTCCCTGTTTCTTGACTGGTCTTTTCATGAGACTTCTTTCCAAACACATTATTTTCGATTTCCTTTATCACTTTTGAAGCAAAACTGAAACAGACTTCATGATAAACCATCACTGTAATATCATCATTAGATGTATAACTGGTTGGAATGAATGATTATATGTCAATAAAAGATTTTTTATACATTTTCTGATATCAATTCAATACATTATTTAAAGTGTAACCAGTTATATTATTTATTCACAGTATGGTCTATTCATGCATTATCTCTATATTCATAGACACAGGGTACACCTCGTTGTACCCCCAATACTAATTTATACATTTTTAAAATATTGCTCCCAGAAATGGTGGAAGAAATACTCATGTCACCTGATCTACATATGCATGTTATCACAGTAATATTCTGGACACAAAATGCAAAAGTCACACGTATGATTGTACCAAAGCCTAAAGGGAAACTGAACATGAATTACTAAAAACATCCATGACCAGGTTGCCTAATGCTCTCAAATGTCAATCCTATTGGTGACTACATATTTGTTTCTTCATAAGATTATATATTCAACCTCAAAACTGTTGAAAATGTTTAATTTTTTCACTCACTTGATAATTTTTGCCTGATTTCCTAATGTCTCTATTGATATCTACTTTCCTACATATTTTTCCCAGTTCAACATTGTGACTGACCCTTCACATGTGCTGACATTGACATTCACTCTCTAACGGAAACACTATTGCTAATGAACTTTGGTCCAAATCCTATACTCGCTCTTCTTTCGAAACATACTGACTATCTTCCTGATCCTATCGACTATCACTTTTTGAGTGGATGTTCTCTACTACATTCAATCATCCAAGGTACAAGGTCCTATGCTATTGTATATCGATTTTTCTGAAACATCTATGCAGAACATAATTCAAAGCTACGTATCACAATCAGTTGCCCAATGCACTTCTGAGCTTCAAATCTTATCTAGATTTCTGTTTACATACGCATATTTCATCTCTATATTCCTATAAATATTGCAGGTTCCCAAGACCATTATTCATTCTGCAGAATGATTCCTAATCCAAATCAAACCTGCTATTTACAATAGCCATACACGGTTGCCTCAATCTAACATTACAAAAGAGCAGGGACAGAGTTCGTCTTACAATACAGGAATGTAGGGTATCTTCAAACTGCTGAGAATCTGAAAGTTCGATGCAGAAATAATCCCTGGAGAAGATGTCAGCAGCTATGAAGGACCTGTGAGAGCAAAAGCCATCTTCAATGTCAAACAATCTAGACAGGAAAAAGGGATGTGTATGCATCAGCCTTTCTCTTTTTAAGGTAGAGAAGATGGACCTAACCAGGCCTGCGTGTAGAGCTGTTCCCAGGTGCCTATTTTGATATACCATTGAAACTAGTCAAATTGTCAAAGGAAGTAAGGGCAGCCTCCATCCAATGTGACCCTTGGAAGCAATGGTTAGGGCAAAGTTGTTGCCAAGGCAGTGACCTCATTCAGTTCCTGAAGGAAGTGACCTAGCTAACTTCCTTGGTGATGGAACACTCTGAAATTTTGATGCAAGAAGCCAGGCACCGAGAGCCAGTTACAGTTCCAGTCCCAGTGCACTCACTTGTTTGGATTTATCAAGTACAGAGTCAGACCTTCTTGGTACCAACTGATGTGAGGATGGCCAAATGCCAGAAGAGCTCTGAAGAGAAGCCTTTCCTGAGATAGCAGGTAGTGGCTAACTGTTGGTTCCTCACAGCATCACAGAGTTTGCCAAGGAGACAAGATCTGAGACAGGAGAGGTCATTTTGTGGAGAACATAGTATGGCCCGCCAGTCAGAGGACACTCCGGATAGTCACAGACCTACTTTTGGGAAAGAGTTGCCTTTGTGTGTGGATGTGAGTTTGCGGTTTTGTCTCATGTTCTGAGAATAGGTAGAAAAGGTGGTTGGTTTTGTTTAGAGTTGACTGTTTCTAGTAAGTCTTTTGACAAGGCGACTTTCTATGTCTGTGTATCCACTGTGTCCGTGGTTGTCGACATTAGAAAAGAGAATGCATCAATGGAGGTGTCCTGTCTAGTAGAAAGCTTCCCAGCATTTATTCTGCACAATTGATGAATGGACTGTGGTATGCCTTATGGATAGGAAACACCTACTAACATCCTAAGTTCCTATTTTCTTCCTGAATTCTGGCCACTCTCCAGAATAAGCTCTTGATTTATTGTCCAAGATATGTACCACCTCCAAGCTCTGTGACATGTCCATGTTCTTGATAGCTGAAGGGAATGGGAACATCTCAGAAAACTCAGATATCAGTGTGATCAGTAAAGTCTCAGTGGAGAAACCCTGCTTTGGTCCATTTGCTTACCTATGGTTCTGTTGCCTTGAACGTCAGGAAGGTCTTTGAATCAGGCCACTCCTTTGTGAAGCCTGAAGAAACAGATTTCAAATGGAAATGAATGTGCATCACCTGTGGCTCTTTGCTTAATTGCTTTGGAAAGGGATGTGTCTTAATCAGACACTAGGCTCTGTTTGAGGCTGTGGCTAAGATTCTCAGCTCCTGATAGATGTAAAGAAGATCCCATGTGTGCATTCAAAACCAAAATGGAAAAAGATCAGTCATTGTAGATAAAGTCTCTTGCCTTCCTCTGATAGGTTCCTGGCCTCCATCAAGTGAGAATAGGGATTTTTTTGGGTCAAATGAGTTTTTCAAAGTCCTGCAGAAGTACTTGGGTTCTCTCATGATGCCAAATCACATAATGAATTTATACCTGACTGTCAGTAGGCTTCAAATTGGAGAAGCAGAGCAGCGTTAACGGCAGGCTTGTTTGATCACTCCTGGTTCACAGGAAGGGTGTCCAGGCCACCATGAATTTAGACAAATGAGTAGCAAGGGAGCATATTTTGGACACTGTCTTGGCTGCGCCCCTCATGGAAACCTCCAGCCAGAGTTTATGATGACTGTCTATATGGATGAAGATGAGGGCCATGTGTGAAGGTTTTGGTTTTAATTGTGGTCATTTGTGTGGCGGTTGGAAGAGATGACAGGGTCCACATGGGCTTGAACTCTGGTGTGATTCCTCTTAGAGACTGAGTTCTGGAACTGACCTCAGAGAAATGTTGCCATGAATTGTGTTGGGATTTTAGGAAGCCACGCATAAGAGTTGCCCTTGAAACCTGAGATCTAGGCCCAGGATGGCTTTCCACAGAGAACTGAAATTCTCAGCAAGGATATCGCATGATTTTATTCTGAAAAACTTGGCAGCCATAGTTAAGAGTCAAAAGACACATGGACCTCCCGTTGTACACCTCAATGGGCCTGGCTTCATGTGACCTTTTGGCCACTGTTTGGGAAGCCTTCCTGTGAGAGTTCCTCAGAGCTTTCATTGAAATGAGAGTCCTCCCCATGTAATGGTTCCTTGAAGAATGGAAACCCCAAAGTTCCTCCAACTTCATTCTTGAAAAATGGATAGATAAATACCATGATGTTTTTGAAATTCCCAATGACCAAGTGGCACTGGAGAACCATTGGTTGTTCTCTTGCTGATCATGAGTGTTACAGACAGTGCCTTGATTGACTTGGTTTCATGAAAATGGTGTGGAACAGAGATGCCAGTAAGTTGGAGCCTGCTGAGTAGTGGGCCTAGAGCAGTGGTGGGCAGGTGTGTGATAATACAACTGTGGTGTGGCCATGTGGATCTGCCATTGGCTTCCAAATAGCTTGTGAGTGACTTGGTACAGCCAGCAGACTATTATATGAAAAGGCATCTTGTTATGTGGAGAGGTTTCTTGGCAATGTTCAGAATCAGGTTGCAATTATCAAGGGGGCAAGCTATGTGGGATAGAACACTGGTTGGTGAATTCTCCTGCAGACCCTGACCCAACACACGTCACAGAACTCCCTCTAGCACTATATCCTAGTTGAACTCCTTGTATTTCGTGAAGCAAATACCAAACTCCCAGTGCAGCAGCAAGAAACACCACAAAATGTTCAGGATGACCAAATGGCTTCACAGTCCACTCAGGGAGACACTAACCTTCCAGTGGCCACAGTTTACCAACAAAGAGAGAAATCAACACTGGTACCTAATGTTCAATGGAAAATAAGAAACGATGTCCTCCAGGTCACATAGATGCAGATCCAGCTTTGATGGTCTCACCAGAAATGAAGCTAAAGCTCCAGACAACAAGATATATTTCATGGGTCCAAACTCAGAGGCAGTTTCTCAAGAAGACTTTTGGCCAGCAGAGTTCCATGTTTGTGGAGTGTTTACGCAGTCACTTACTTTTGGAAACTCCTCTACCACCTCCAAGGTTGTGAACTCCTGAGCATTTTCCATTCCAGATATGTATTCACAGATTTTCTAACTCTTCTCTTTGAATTGCATCTTACATAGGGTGAAGATAATGTCAATGGATTTTTCTGGATGAGAGTGGGAAGACTTTTGTGTAGGACATATTTGCATACATACTGGATTCATTTTCCAATTTTCCAATTGAAATACTGAATCCCTGACACTAAACCATACCCTACTAGTGTCTGACTACTAATCCTAATATGAGGCAGAAAAATAACCAAACATAATAGAAATACAAGCAGTTCAGAGGAGGCATGGTGTATAGTTGGACTTGCCTTTTGCATTATAAAGGTTAGGAGTTATTAATCTAGACAATTTTTGTTGCAATAGTTGTCCATGTGATTTTAAAGATAACAAATAAGTGAATTCTTGTCTCTCTTTCTCTGTAGCCTACTCAGCACACATATTTTTATATGCACATAGAGAATCCTACCTGGTACTACACGTACATTCTTGTGAGGTGGCTGACTTGGCAGATACAAATTGAGAGAAGAGATCACTCCTCATAAACGCCGTTGGAACTGAAAATTCAACCTATGCGTGAGCTTCCTAGTTGAACAAAATTTTACACAAATCTTTGTTCAGTAAAATGAATATTTTTGGATCTGTGGATGATATATATTTCATGGTGAATTTTGATTGGCATATATTGCCATTTTTAATGTCTCCCTGTGTGTGTGTGTGTGTGTGTGTGTGTGTGTGTGTGTGTGTATATATATATATATATACACACACTCTCTCCATATTTTTCAAAATATGAAATATATGTGTCTTATATACCCTCCCTAATTTCATTCATGTTCCTGAATGTGGATTTATAATCAACGTTTCACAAGATTATTCTCAGAAAATTTCATCCACCTGAAATACATATTTGTTTCCTAGTACTGAAAACTAACTTCAGTGAATGGTGCATACAAATCCTAATATTTCTACAGTAACTGACACAGTTTATCATCAATGCAAGTAGATTCCTATGGGACATGATGTGTATATTGACGTTCATTTTTATTCAACACTGGGACATTACAATTTCTTCAGTTTATGCACATCATAGGATATATATTTCCTCCACATGTTAGCAAATTTATAGGCATTTGTTTCAATTTCAATCACTTCCTGCTTCAAAACACATGTATTCCTCCATATTTCTTGACTGATCTTTTCATGAGATTTCTTTCCAAACACATTATTTTCGATTTCCTTTATCACTTTTAAAGCAAAACGGACACACACTTCATGATAAACCATAACTACAATATCACTATTAGATGTATAACTGGTTGGAATGAATGATTTTATATCAATATAAGATTTCTTATATATTTTCTGATATCAATTCAATACATTTTGTAAAGTGGAACCAGTTATATTATTTATTCACAGTATGGTCTATTCATGCATTATCTCTATATTCATAGACAACGGTTACACATCTTTGTATACCCAATATTAATTTATACATCTTCAAAATATTGCTCCCAGAAATGGTGGAAGAAATACTCATATCACCTGATCTACATATGCATGTTATCACACTAATATTCTGGACACAAAATGCAAAAGTCACACGTATGACTGTACCAAAGCCTAAATGGAAACTGAACATGGATTACTAAAAACATCCATGACCAGGTTGCCTAATGCTCTCAAATGTCAATCTTTTTTGTGACAACATATTTGTTTCTTCCTAAGATTATATATTCAACGTCAATACCATTGAAAACGTCTAATTTTTTCACTCACTTTGTACTTTTCCTGATTTCTTAATGTCTCTATTGATATCTAATTTCCTACATATTTTCTCCAGTTCAACATTGTGACTGACACTTCACATGTGCTGACATTGACATTCACTCTCTAACCGAAACCCTATTGCTTATGATCTTTGGTCCAAATCCTATACTCACTCTTCTTCTGAATCATACTGACTATCTTCCTGATCCTATCAACTATCCCTTTTTGAGTGGATGTTCTCTACTACATTCAATCATCCAAGGTACAAGGTCCTATGCTATTGTATATCGATTTTTCTGAAACATCTATGCAGAACGTAATTCAAAGCTACGTATCACAATCAGTTGCCCAATGAACTTCTGAGCTTCAAATCTTACCTAGATTTCTGTTTTCATACTTATATTTCATCTCTATATTCCTATAAACATTGCAGGTTCCCAAGACCATTATTCATCCTGCAGAATGATTCCTAACCCAAATCGAACCTGTAATTAACCCTAACCATACACTGTTGCCTCAATCTAAAATTACAAAAGTGCAGGGACAGAGTTCATCTTACAATACAGTAATGTAGGGTATCTTCCAACTGCTGAGAACCTCAAAGTTCGATGCAGAAATGAGTCCTGGAGAAGATGTAGGCAGCTGTGAAGGATCTGAGAGAGTAAAAGCCATCTTCCATGGCAAACAACCTGAACAGGACGAAGGGATATGTATGCATCAGCCTTTCTCTTCTTAATGTAGAGAAGATGGACCTAACCAGGCCTGCGTGGAGAGCTGTTCCCAGGTGCCTATTTTGATATACCATTGAAACTAGTCAAATTGTCACACAAAGTAGGAGCAGCCTCCATCTCAGGGGACACTTGGAAGAAACTGTTAGGACAAAGTTGTTGCCAAGGGAGGGACCTCATTCAGTTCCTGAAGGAAGTGACCTAGCTAACTTCCTTGGTGATGGAACTCTCTGAAATTGTGATGCAAGAAGCCAGGCACCGAGAGCTAGTCCCAGTCCCAGTCCCAGTGGGCTCACTTGTTTGGATTTACCAAGTACAGAGTCAGACTTTCTTGGTACCAACTGATGTGAGGATGGTCAAATGCCAGTTGAGCTCTGAAGAGGGACCTTTCCTGAGATAGCAGGTTGTGGCTAACTGCAGGCTAATCACAGCATCACAGAGTTGGCCAAGGAGACATGATCTGAGAGTGGAAAGGCCATTTCGAGAGGAACATAGTATAGCCCACCAGTCAGAGGACACTCTGGATAGTCACAGACCCACTTTTGGGAAGGAGGTGCCTTTATGTGTGTGGGTGTGAGTTTGTGGTTTTGTCTCATGTTCTGAGAATAGGTAGAAAAGGTGGTTGGTTTGGTTTGAGTCGACTGTTTCTAGTTACTCTTTTGACAGGGCGAGTGTTTCTATGTCTGTGTATCCACTGTGTCCGTGGTTTTAGACATTAGAAAAGAGAATGCATCAATGGAGGTGTCCTGTCTAGTAGAAAGCTTCCCAGCATTCATCGTTCACAATTGATAAATGGACTGTGGTTTGCCTTATGTATAGGAAACAACTACTAACTTCCTAAGTTCCTGTTTTCTTCCTGAATTCTGGCCACTCTCCAGAATAAGCTCATGATTTATTGTACAAGATATGTACAACCTCCATGCTCTGTCACATGTCCCTGTTCTTGATAGCTTAAGGGAATGGCAACATCTCGGAAAACTCAGATATTAGTGTGAACAGTAGAGTCTCAGTGGAGAAACCCTGCTTTGGTCCATTTGCTTACCTATGGTTCTGTTACCTTGAATGTTAGGAAGGTCTTTGCCTCAGGCCACCCTTTTAGAAGCCTGAAGAAACAGTTTTCAAATTGAAATGAATGGGTATCACGTGCGGCTCTTTGCTTAATTGCTTTGGAAAGGGATGTGTCTTAATCAGACACTAGGCCCTGATTGAGGGGGTGGCTAAGATTCTCAGCTCCTGATAAATCTAAAGAAGATCCCATGTGTGCATCCTAAACCAAAATGGCAAATAGATCAGTCATTGTAGATGAAGTCTCTTGTCTTCCTCTGTTAGGTCCTGACCTCCATGAAGTGAGAATAGGATTCCTATGGGTCAAATGAGTTCTTCAAAGTCCTACAGAAGTGCTTGGGTTCTCTCATGATGCCAAATCACATAAGCAATCTATACCCGACATTCAGTAGGCCTTAAATTGGAGAAGCAGAGCAGTATTAACGGCAGGCCTATATGATCACTCCTGGTTCACAGGATGGGTTTCCAGGCCACCCTAAATTTAGACAAATGAGGGGCAAGGGTGCATATTTTGGACACTGTCTTGGGCTGCGCCCCTCATGGAAACCTCCAGCCAGAGTTTATGATGAGTGTCTATATGGATGAAGATGAGGGCCATGTGGAAATGTTTTGGTTTTAATTGTGGTCATTTGTGTGGCGGTTGGAAGAGATGACTGGGTCTACATGGGCTTGAACTCTGGTGTGATTTCCCTTAGAGACTGAGTTTTGGAACTGACCTCAGAGAAGTATTGCCATGAATTGTGTTGGGATTGTAGGAGGCCACGCATGAGAGTTGCCCTTGAAATCTGAGATCTAGGCCCAGGATGGCTTTCCACAGAGAACTGAAAATCTCAGCAAAGATATCACATGATTTTATTCTGAAAAACATGGCAGCCATAGTTAGAGTCAAAAGACACATGGACTTCATGTTGTAGACCTCAATCGGCCTGGCTTCATCTGACCTTTTGGCCACTGTTTGGGAAGGCTTGCCTATGAGAGTTCCTCAGAGCTTTCATTGAAATTAGCTTACTCCCCATGTAATGGTTCCTAGATGAATGGAAACCCCAAAGTTCCTCCAACTTCATTCTTGAAAAATGGATAGATAAACACCATGAAATTTTTGAAATTCCCAATGACCAGGTGGCACTGGAGAACCATTGGATGTCCTGTTGCTGATCATAAGTATAATAGACAGTACCTTGATTGACTGGGTTTCATGAAAATTGTGTAGTACAGAGATGCCAGTAAGTTGGAGGCTGCTGAGTAGTGGGCCTAGAGCAGTGGTGGTCAGGTGTGTGATAATACATCTGTGATGTGGCCATGTGGATCTGCCATTGGCTTCCAAATGGCTTGTGACTGACTTGGTGCAGCCAGGAGACCTTTATATGAAAATGCATCTTGTTATATGCAGGGGTTTCAGGGCAATGTTCATAATCAGGTTGCTATGGTCACGGCAGTCAGCTATGTGGGATAGAAGCCTAGTTGGTGCATTCTCCTGCAGAGCCTGACCCACCACACGTTACACGACTCCCTCAAGCACTGTGTGCCAGTTGAACTCCTTGTATGTCATGAAGCAAATACCAAACTCCCAGTGCAGCAGCAAGAAACACCACGAAAATTGGAGGATGACCAAATGGCTTCAAAGTCCACACGGGGAGTCACATTGCCCGAAGTGGCCACAGTTTACCTACAAAGAGAGACTTCAGCACTGGTGCCTCATGTTCATTGGAAAATAAGAAACCATGTCCTCTAGGTCACATAGATGCAGACCCAGCTTTGATGGTCTCACTACAAAGGTAGGTAAAGCTCCTGACAGAAACATATATTTCAAGTGCACAACCTTAGAGGCAGTTTCTCAAGAAGTCTTTAGTCCAGCAGAGCTCCATGTTTGTGAAGTGTTTACCCTATCCCTTACTTTTGGAAACTCATCAACCACTTGCAAAGTTGTGAAATCATGAGCATATTCAATTCCAGATATGTATTCACAGATTTTTTTTACCTCTTTTCATATAATTGTGAATTACTTAAGGTGAGGGTAAGTCAAGGCATTGTTCAGGATGAGAGTGGAAAGATTTTTTGTATCACAATTTTGCATACACTTTGGATTAATTTTCCTACTTGAACAACATTATACATAAATCCATGTTCAGTATAATAAATATTTGTGCATCCGTGGATCATATATATTTCACTATGAATTTCAATTGGCATACATATTGCTACTTTTTAATGTCTTTGTTTGTTTTATGTGTGTGTGTGTGTGTGTGTGTGTGTGTGTGTGTGTGTGTATATATATATATATATATATATATATATATATATATATATATCTCCTATCCAGATTTCTCAAAATATGAAATATATGTGTTTTATTATACACTCTCTAAAATATATTATGTTCATATATGTGGATTTATAATCAACTTTTCACAAGATTATACTCAGAAATATTCATCCACCTGAAATACATATTTGTTTCCTAATACGGACAACTAACTTCAGTGAACGATGCATACAAATCCTAATATTTCTACAGTAACTGACTCATTTTTACATCAATGCAAGTAGATTCCAATGGGGCATGACATGTATTTTGACGTTCCTTTTTATTCAAGACTGGTACGTTGCTATTTCTTCAGTTTATGCACATCATATGATATATATTTCATCTACAAGTTAGCATATTTATAGGCATTTGTTTCACTTTCAATCACTTCCTGCTTCAGAACAAATGTATTCCTCCATGTTTCTTGACTGGTCGTTTCATGAGACTACTTTCTAAACACATGATTTTCGAATTACACAATCACTTTTGAAGCAAAACTCACACCCTTCATGATAAACCATAACCCTAATATTACCATTAGATGTATAACTAGTTGGAATGAATGATAGTATTTCAATATAAGATTTCTTATATATTTTAAGATATCAATTCAATCCATTATTTTACGTAGAACTAGTTATATTATTAATTCACAGTGTGGTCTACTCATGCATTTTCTCTAGATTCATATACACAGGGTACATCTCGTTGTACCCCCAATACTAATTTATACATCTTCAAAATATTGCTTCAAGAAATGGTGGAAGAATTACTCATGTAACCTGATCTACATATATATTTTATCACAGTAATATTCTGGACACAAAACGCAAGGGTCACACTTATGTTTGTACCATAGCCTAAATGGAAAGTGAACATGTATTACTAAAAACATCCATGTCCAGGTTGTCTAATGCTCAATATCAATCCTATTGTTGACTACATATTTGTTTCTTCCTAAGATTGTATATTCAAACTCAACCCTGTTGGAAATGTCTAATCCTATCACTCACATTATACTTTGCCTTATTTCCTAATGTGTCTATTGATATCTGTTTTCTTACATATTTTCCCCTGTTCATCATGTGACTGACTCTTCTCATGTGCTGACATTTACGTTCACTCTCTAACCGAAAACCTATTACTAAAGAAATTTGTTCTAAAACCTATACTCACTCTTCTTCCTAAACCTACTGACTATCCCAGTTTGAGTCGATGTTCTCTTCTACATTCAATCATCCAAGGTACAAGGTCTTTTGCCATTCGATATCGAATTATGTGAGACAACTGTGCAGAATGTAATTCAAAGCTAAGTATCCCAATCAAGGGCAAAATGCCCTTCTGGGCTTCAAGTCTTACCTAGATTTCTGTTTTCATACTTATATTTCACCAATATATTCTTATAAATATTTCATGTTCCAATACCATTATTCATCCCACAGAATGATTCCTAACCCAAATGGAACATGTTATTAACCCTAAGAATGCACCGTTCCCTCAATCTAATTTTACAGAAGAACGGGGACAGAGTTTGACTTACAATACAGAAATGTAGGTGATCTTCCACCTGCTGAGAACCTCAAAGGTCCATGTAGAAATGACCCCTGGAGAAGATGTAGGCAGCTATGAAAGACCTGAGAGAGCAAACGTCATCTTCCATGGCAAACATCCTGGTCAGGATGAAAGGATATGTCGGAATCAGCCTCTCTCTTCTTAATGTAGAGAAGATGGACCAAACCAGGCCTGTGCGGAGAGCTGTTCCCGGGAGCCTATGGTTGATCTACAATTCTAACTTGTGAAAATTTCAAAGGAAGTAGGGGCAGCCTCCGTTTCATTGGTCAATTGAAAGCAACTGTGAGGACAAAGTGTTTGCCAAGGCAGTGACCTCATTCAGTTCCTGAAAGAAATGACCACACCTCACACTTTTGGTCATGGAACACTGTGAACTTTTGATCCAGGAAGCCAGGAACACAGAGTCAGTCCCAGTCCCAGTCCCATTGGGCTCGCTTGTTTTGATTGAACAAGGACAGAGACATTATTTTTTGGTCCTACTGTTGTGAGGATGACCAAATGCCAGGAAAGCTCTGAAAACTGGCCTTTCCAGAGAAAGCAGGTAGTGGCTCATCGCGGACTCCTGTCAACTTCACAGAGTTTTCTAAGGAGACCAGATCTGAGACAGGACAGGCCATGTTGGGGGAATATATTATGGCCCACGAGTCAGACCACCCTCTGGATAGTCACAGACCTACTTGGGGGAAGGAGGTGCCTTTGTGGCTGTGGGTGTGAGTTTTTGGTTTTGTCTCATGTTCTGAGAATAGATAGGGAAGGCGGTTTGTTTGGTTTGGTATGGACTGTTTCTAGTATGTCATGTGACAAGGGGAGTGTTTTTATGTCTGTGTATCCCACTGTGTCCGTGGTTGTAGACATTAGAAAATAGAATGCATCAATGGATGTGTCCTGTCTAGTAGAAAGCTTCCCAGTATTCATCCTGCCCAATTTATGATTAGGCAGAAGATTGCCTTATGGATGGGCAACACCTGCTATCTTCCTAATTTCCTATTTTCTTCCTGAATTCTGGCCACACTCCAGAATAGGCTCATGGTTTTGAGTCCAAGATATGTACCACCTCCAAGCTCTGTGATATGGCCATGTACTGGATAGCTGAAGGGACTTTCGAGCACCTCAGAAAACTCAGATATCAGTTAGACCAGAAAAGTCACAGTGGAGAAACCCTGCTTTGGGCGTTTTGCTTACCTATTTTTCTTTTGCCCTGAATGTCAGGAAGGTCTTTGCCTCCAGCCACCCCTTTGTGAAGCCCTAAGAAACAATTTTCAAATGGAAATGAATGGGCATCACCTGTGGCTCTTTGCTTAATTGCTTTGGAAATTGATGTGTCTGAATCAGCCTCCTGGCCCTGTGTGAGACTGTGGCTTAGATTATCAGCACCTGATGTATCTAAAGAAAGATCCCATGTGTGCATCCAAAATCAAAGGGCAAAAATTGCAGTCATTGTGTATGAACTCTCTAGCCTTCCTCTGTAAGGTTGCTCACTTCAATCAAGTGAGAATAGGGATCCTTTGGGTCAAATGAATTCTTCAAATCCCTGCAAAAGCTTGCAATGTGTGCTTGGGTTTTCTCATGACTCCAAATCACATAAAGAATCTACACCCCACAGTCAGAAAGCCTCAAATTGTAGAAGTGGAAAAGTATTAATGGCAGACATATTTGATAACTCCTGGTTCACATGAAGAGTGTCCAGGCCACTGAGATTTTAGGCAAATGAGGGACAAGGGAGCTTATTTTGGACACTGTCTTTGACTGTGCCCCTAATGGAAAACTCCAGCCAAAGGTTATGAAGAAGATGAGGGCCGTGTGGGAGTGTTTTGGTTTTAATTGTGGTCATTTGTGTGGCAGTTGGAAGAGATGATTGGGTCCACCTGGGCTTAAACTCTGGTATGATTCCCCTTAGAGACTGAGTTCTGGAACTGACCTCAGAGAAGTATTGCCATCAATTGTTTTGGGATTTTAGGAGACCACGCATGAGAGTCACAATTGGAAAGTGAGATCTAGGCCCAGATTGACTTTCCACAGATCACTGGGAATCTCAGTGAGGATATCACATTATTTTATTCTGAAAGACTTGGCAGCCATAGTTGAGAGTCAAAAAACACATGGACCTCACATTGTAGAACTCAATAGGCCTGGCTTCATGTGATCTTTTGGCCACTCTTTGGGAAGCCTTGCCTTTGAGAGTTCTCCAGAGCTTTCATTGAAATGAGCTTCCTCACCATTTAACAGGTGCTGAATATATTGAAACCCACAGTGCCTCCAACATCATCCTTGAAAAATGGCTAAACAGGTACCATAAAATTTTTGAAATTCCCAAGACCAGGTGGCACTGGAGAACCTTTGGATGTCCTGATGCTGATCTTGAGTATACCAGACAGTACCTGGATTCACTGGGTTTCATGAAAATTGTGTAGAACAGAGATGCCAGTATGTTGGAGCCTGCTGAATAGTGGGCCTAGAACAGTGCTGGGCAGGTGTGTGATAAAACATGTGGTGTGGCAATGTGGATCTGCATTTGGCTTCCAAATGGCTTGTTAACGACATGGTGCAGCCAGCAGATACTTCTGCGTAAATGTATCTTGTTATATGGAGAGTTTCAGGGCAATGTTCAGAATCAGGTTGCTATGGTCAAGGGGGCAAGCTATGTGGGATAGAAGCCTGGTTGGTGCATTCTCCTGCAGACCCTGACCCACCACTCATCACAGAACTCCCTCCAGCACTGTGACACAGTTGAACTCCTTGTATTTTGTGAAGCAAATACCAAATTCCCAATGCAGCAGCAACAAACACCACGAAAATTGGAGGATGACCAATTGGCTTCACAGCCCACACTGGGAGACACTTAGCCCCCAGTGTCCACAGGTTACCTACAAAGTGAGAATTCAGCACTGCTGCCTCATTTTCATTAGTAAATAAGAAACCGTGTCCTCCAGGTCACATAGATGCAGACCCAGGTTTGATGGTCTCACTACAAAGGAAACTAAAGCTTCTGACAACAAGATATATTTCAAGTGCCCAAATTCAGAGGCAGTTTCTCAAGAAGTCTTTAGTCCAGCAGAGCTCTATGTTTGTGGAGTGTTCACCCTGTCCCTTACTTCTGCAAACTTCTCTACCACCTCCAAGGTTTCAAAATCCTGAACATATTCCATTCCAGATATGTTTTCACTGATTTTCTAACTCTTCTCCTCTAATGATGTTTTAGTTGGAGCGAAGGTACTGTCAAGGCATTGTTCTGGATAAGAGTGGAAACATTTTTGTGTAGCACATGTTTACATACACATTGTATTCACTTTCCAATTTTCCATTCGAAATACTGAATCCCTGACACTAACCCCTACCCTACTATATTCTGACTACTAATACTAATATGATGGAGAAAAATAACCCAAACAGAATAAAAATACAACCATTTAAGAGGAGGCATGGTGTATAGTTGGACTTACCTTTTGCATTATATAGGGTAGGAGTTATAAATCTAGTCAATTTTTTGTTGAAATAGTTCTCCATGTTTTTTTAAAGTTAACCAAATATGAATTCCTTTCTCCCTTTCTCTGTAGCCTATTCACCACCTGTATTTTTATATGCACAGATAGAATCCTACCTGGTACCACACGTACATTCTTGTGAGGTGGCTGACTTGGCAGATACAAATTGTAAGGGATCACTCCTCTTAAACGATGTTGGAACTGAAAATTTAAATTATGGGTGAGCTTCCTACTTGAACAATATTATTCATAAATCCATGTTCAGTAAAATAAATATTTTCCTATCTGTCGATGATATATATTTCATTATAAATTTCAATTGGCATATATATTGCTATATTTAATGTGTGTGTGTGTGTGTGTGTGTATATATATATATATATATATATATATATATATATATATATATATATATATACACTCTCCAGATTTTTCAAAAAATGAAATATGTGTCTTATTTTACACTCATCAAATTCATTCATATTCATGTATGTGGATTTATAATCAACTTTTCACAAGATTATTCCTAGAAATATTCATTCACCTGAAATACATATTTATTTCCTAGTATTGAAAAGTAACTTCAGTGAATGGTGCATAAGAATCCTAATATTTTTACAGTAACTGACCCAGTTTAACATCAATGCAAGTAGATTCCAATCGGACATGATGTGTATTTTGACGTTCATTTTTATTCAACACTGGTAGATTACTATTTCTTCAATTAATGCACATCATAGGATATAAATTTCATCCACAAGTTAGGAAATTTATAGGCATTTGTTTCACTATCAATCACTTTCTGCTTCAGAATACATGTATTTCTCCATGTTTCTTGACTGGTCTTTAAATGAGAAAAGGGATGGACAAGGCAAGGCAAGGCACCTAAGATAGCACCGAATACAGGGAAACAGTCCTATTTGGTTTCAACCGGATTTAAAGGGCATTGCTTCTGTTGTAATCAGTTACTTCCCTGAACCCCAAGTTTAGGTTGTTTCAGAATTTTGTACCCACCATGTAAAGGAGCGGCTCAGAAGTTCACAGTCTGCAGAAGCTCACAGAAAGCAGTTTTTGTTTCTGTTTTTTTTTTTTTCTCTCTGTTCTGGGCAAGTTAACATTTTAAGGACACCTGGGAGGGGGAGAGCTTTTTTCTTCTCTTTCTTTTTTCTCCCTGCCAGCTGTTACCATGGAGTCCAGTTTGTAACTTCTTTATCTTAGAAATGTAGCCATCTCTGTGAAGCCTCAATTCGAGGCCAGAGGCCTTTTTCACATATTGCCAGCATTGTGACTGACTCTTTCCAAACACATTATTTTGGATTTCCATAATCGCTTTTGAAGCAAAACTAACATATCTTCATGATAAACCATAACCACAATATTAATATTAGATGTATAACTGGTTAGAATGAATGATTGTAAATCAATATAAGATTTCGTATATATTTTCTAATATCAATTCAATCCATAATTTAAAGTGGAAACAGTTATATTATTTATTCATTGTATGGTGTATTCATGCATTATCTCTATATTCATGGACACAGTGTACACCTCTTTGTACACCCAATACCCATTTATATGTCTTCAAAATATTGCTCCCAGAAATGGTGAAAGAAATACTCCTGTCACCAGATCTACATATATATTTTATCACAGTAAAATTCTGGACAGAAATGCAAAGGTCACACTTATGATTGTACCAAAGCCTAAATAGAAAGTGAGCATGGTTTACAAAAATCATCCATGTCAAGGTTGACTTATGCTCTCAAATGTCAATCCTATTGGTTACTACATATTTGTTTCTTCCTAAGATTATATATTCTAACTCACCCTGTTTAAAATGTCTAATTGTATCACTCACTTTATACTTTGCCTGATTTAGAAATGTCTTTATTGATATCTGCTTTCCTACATATTTTCCTCAGTTCAATATTGTGACTGTTCACATGTGCTGACATTTATATTCACTCTGTAACAGAACACCTATTGCTAAAGAACTTTTGTTCCAAATCCTATACTCAGTCTTCTTCCCAAACCTACCGACTATCTTCTTAATCCTACTGACTATCCCTTTTTGACTGGATTTTCTCTTCTACATTCAATCATTGAAGTAATGTTCGTGCAAGCATCAGAGGTAGAGACCACGAAGAGACTGTCTCATGCAACAGCAAAGGGTTTATTGGAGGTCCAGCATGCTGGGGCTCAGAGCTCACAGAAATAGAGCAGAGAGCCCTGAGAACAGCTTAAGCAGAGCTTATTTTCTTTCCTTGGAAAGGGCAGGGACGGAAGTTTATTGATGGGTCACCGCGAGTGGGCAGTTTGCATGTAAACGGGTGAGGAAATACATTCTGCAATTTGGCAGTTGGGGACATCACATTCTGGGAACAAAATTAGCAAACAGTTCTCAATATTTCAACAGTGTTTTGTTAAGCATACAGAAAAATAGGAAGTTACAAGTGCCTATTTTGTTAACCTTTCATTCCCCACTTCTTCTTCTGGCTACTTTTAATAATAAAAGTGATCAAGGCTGGTGTCACATTCTATGTCTGCAAGTGGGTTATTACCATAAGTTTAACTTGTCCAATTTGAGCTTGGAGAAAAAAAAATTACACGTTTGAGCAAACAGGGTTTTATACTTTGCAGTAATGTGAGGATTATTATTGGACCGGCCATGGTTGATAAAAACGTAGTTAACCAGAGGGAATGTATGGATCAGAATCAAACCACCCTTTTTGGGCTTCTCTCAGTGACGCTCTTCAAGGTGTCTTTTTAATTTACTCATAGATTTTTTTTACAACTCCAGTATGGTCGGCATAAAAACAATATTCTTCCCTCAATGCAGCACAAAGGCCCCCTTCTCTCATGAATGGGCGGTCCAACCCTCGACTGTTCTGTAAAACAACTTCAGACAGAGAGGATAAATATTCCTGCAAAGCTGTGATGGAGGTTTCTACTATCTTTAAGTTTTGTTCTATTGCTGCTTCTAATTGGGTCATTTGTTGTGTCCCATGGACTAGGGCAGGGGTTTCTGTGCCCACCCCTGCAGCAACTCCTATTCCTAATAGGATGGCTAAAGTTAGGGATATATGTTCCCAGCGGAACCGTGTTGTATGCCCGCCTGTTTGAAATTCAAATGAACCTGCGTCATTATAGAGCACTCTGGGAAACATCTGCACCATTACACAATTAATCACATCTGTTGACCATTTCATGGAAACATAAACAATGTTTAAGTATATAGAATTATACTGTTGTAGGGACAGACAAGGCAAGGCACCTAAGATAGCACCGAAAACAGGGAAACAGTGCTACTTGGTGGCAACCGGATTCAGAGTGCATTGCTTCTGTTGTAATCAATTAATGCCCTGAACCCCAAGTTTAGGTAGTTTCAGAATTTTGTACCCAACATGAAAGAAAAGGGGCTCAGAAGTTCACAGTCTGCAGAACTTCACAAAAAGATTTTTTTTCTGTTATTTCCTCTGTTCTGGGCAAGTTAACTTTTCAAGGACACCTGGGAGGGGGAGAGCTTTTTCTTCCTTTTATTTTGTCCTCCTTCAGCTGTTACCATGGAGCCCAGTTGGTATTTTTTTCTTTTAGAAATGTAGCCATCTCTGTGAAGCCCCAGCTCAAGGCCAGAGGCCTTGTTCACATATTTTGTGAAAAACTATTAAGGGGTTGTCTAGCTTAGAAGTGCTGATTTTTCCAAGCAGTGGCCAAGTATAACAGGGCAACAGAAAAAGAGGAAGTTTATCTACACTGAACTCTTTTATAGGGACTCTTTTGCTGAAAGTTCTAAAGTCATCCATGGTAAAGACTTCTGGAGAAGTTCAGTTAAGATTTTTCTGTGGGCCTGGTACAGAGGGAAAAGACGGGGAAGGCGAGGAATGAGAGCAGCTCCGGGGATCTGAGAATGAGAAAGGAGAGATGTAAAAGCCAAATGGGAAAGGGGTTTGGGATTTTCCTAGCAACAAAATCTTGAGCAGTAGAACAGGTAGAGCAGAGGGGAAGACAGGAGTGAGTATCCCAGAAAGCCTGTGAGGGATTTTAAATTCTTGGCAACCTGTTTTCAGTGATGACAAAGCAACTTTAAAGGCCATTTTTATTACATCTTGGATAGGGGTCTGAGGGCTCTTCTCAGCTGGTTTGAGCTTTGGGTTAGCTGGTAAGAGGACCTGGGGAGACCTGGTGTAGGCACTGACAGGAGAAAAGAGGAGTGAGTGTTTAGAGGGGTACCTCAGTACCTGCTACCTCAGCAAGGGGGCAATGGTCTGAGAACTGACGGAGGTTTGGGTTTTTGATCTAGTACCTGGAGGAGAGAAATCAGGTTGCTGAGGTGGGACTGACAGTAGAGAGTCTGGAGCAGAAGCCTGAGGGTGAGGATCTATTGGAGATGCATAGTTCAGGAAGTGAGCGAAGGAGGTAAAAGGCCTCCACATAGGGGAATTTCCTTTCACCCTCTTGAGCACTTGCAGAAGTTAAAAAGGTAACACAGAATTTGAGGATCTAGAGACTCCTCTGGGGGCCATAAGTTATGGTTGTCTAATTGGTAATATGGCCAATGCTGTGTACTGAATTTGATTAGGATTTTGGGTTCCACCAGGCAGCCCCTGTATGCTCAAATATCCATGACTTACAGAAGAAGTTGGCTTTTCCCCCACACAGCCATGGCTGTTTGTGGCTTTGATAGTCTGCTGGGCAAACATACTAATCTAGTCCAGCCAACCTGCATCTGGCTCACGTGTCCCTAAATCCCTAAAGTTTGTTTCCATTATCTATGGTACGGAAGGGATTGAATTGAATTTTAGTGGGATCTTCATCAGCAATTTGCTAATAGGAAAGACTTATAGCCAGCTGACAAATGTCTGGGTGGAGAGCTAGCAACGAGGTCCCTAAGAGAGCTGTATACGAGTTAGAGCATACTTCTTGTCTAGTAGGATTTGTGATAAGCCATCGCTGCTGAACGGGCTGATGAGCATTAGGTCTACTGGTGGCCAAGGGGAGAGTCTATAGCCTTATCCACATAGCGAATATGCAATTTGAAATGGTTACCAGTCTTTCCCAGTTTCCAGCCAGAGTCTGGACAGGGCGCAGGCTTGAGATGAGAGGCATGGATCCAAGAAGTGTTTCCGTCTACTTTTACCGCTGTAGGTGTTATAAGTAGCATCCGGTATGGTCCTTTCAAGCAGGGTTCCAGGGATGACACCTGATGTTGTCTTATGTAGATGAAGTCCCTTACTTGATATCAATGTGGAGTCCCCTTGTCCCCAGGTTGGAAGGCAGTTGTCAGCTGTTTTCACAGGTATCATTGAGTTCTTTCAAGAGATTTAAGTCTGTCAAGCAAGGGGGTGAGGAAGGCATCGTTAGGTCTTAGAGTTGGGGTTAGGTCCCTTACTGGAGGAGGGGCACCATAGAGAAATTCATAGGGGGTGAGTTTACACAAAGAAACACAGGGAGTATTTCTTGCATCAAACAGTGCATAAGGCAGGAGCATAGTCTAATATTTTAAGCCGGTCTCTAAGCTTAATTTCGTTAAGGTCTCTTTAATGGTTCAATTTATCTTTTTTTCCTGTCCTGAGCTCTGGGGTCTATAAGCACAATGTAACTTCCAATTAATCCCCTGGGTCTTGGCTAAGCCCTGACTTACCCGGGCCATAAACACCATTTAATTATCAGACCCTATTACCTTAGGCAGGCTTTGTCTTGAAAAAATATCTTAATAGCTTTCAGGATCTTCTTGACCACCATTTGAGCCATTTTTGTTTTTTGTTTTTTGTTTTTTTTGTGTGTGTGTGAGAAAGGATTCAATCCATCCTGAAAATTTATCTACAAAGACTAGAAGATATTTAAGTCTATACTTGGTGGCTTAATTTCAGTAAAGTCCACTTCCGAGAATTGTCCTGGTCTGGTTCATCGTAGGTGCATTCCTGCAGGAAGCTTGGAAGGGTAAGCATTAACCAATTGACAGAACCGACAGGCTTTTGTTACCCGTTCAGGTATTTTTTTTCACTGTGAGTAAGTTAGTCGAAATCTCTGTTCCTGATCCTTCAGGAATGCCTGCAGTTTCTTTGAACCAAGGTGAGTAAGTTGATGTACATTTTTAACGTAGTGTAGGGCTTTCTGAAATTGCAGGCTGGGCTCAGTGAAGTTGAGGAGTTCAGTGTCAGTGTTCTTAAATGTTATCAAAAGCTTGCTGGTGCTCAAGGGTCCATTGGAATTGGGCATCCTTATTTAACAACGGGTATAAAGGAGCAGCTAAGAACACAAACCCAGGTATCCATAACCTGAAAAGGCAGCAGTCCAAAGAAACTCTCTGTGTTGTCTCCTGTTAGATGGGGGTGGTATCTGCACAACGGTTTGTTTTCTGGGCTCAGTGAGCCATCATTTCCGCCCCTAAGGGAAGAACCCAGGAAGATTACTTCTTGCTGGCAAATTTGGGCCTTTTTGGCAGAAGCTCTATACCCGAGATGAGCAAGCTCGGATAATAGTGCTTGGGTCCCAGACTCACAGTTTTCCTTGTTGTTAGCTGCCAGTAGCAGGACATCCACATATTGAAGCAGGGTGACTTTGGGGTGCGTAATTCTGAAGTTGTTGAGATCTCTGTGGAAGGCTTCATCAAAGAGACTGGGGGAGGTTTTGAACACCTGTGGGAGTCTAGTCCAAGTTAGTTGACAAGATGTTCCGTTATCTGGGTCTACCCACTCGAAAGCAAACAGCAACTGACTATCTTTATGCAGAGGCAGGCAAAAGAAAGCATCTTTTAAGTACAGAACAGTATACCATTTTCACTCTGCAACAGCAAAGTGTTTATTGGGGTTCCAGCATGCTGGGGCTCAGAGCTCACTTGACTAGAGCAGAGAGTCCTGAGAACAACTTAAACAGAGCTTATATATTATTTTTGGAGAGGGCAGGGAGGGAAATTAATTGATGGGTCAGGGCAAGTTGGCACTTTTTGTGCAACCGGGTGAGGGAGTACATTCTGCAGTTTGGCAGTTGGGGACAGCACATTCTAGGAACAAAATTAGCAAACAGTTCTCAAGATTTCAACAGTGTTTTGTTAAGCATAAAGAAAAACAGGAAGTGACAAATACCTATTTTATTAACCTTTCACAAAAGCAAAATGAAAAGTGAGCATGGATTACTAAAAACAACCATGTCCTGGTTGCCTAATGCTCTCAAATGTCAATCCTATTGGTGACTACATATTTCTTTCTTCCTAATATTATATATTCCACCTTAACCATATTGAAAATGCCTAATCCTATCACTCACATTATACTTTGTCTGATTTCCTAATGTCTCTATTGATATCTGCTTTCCTACATATTTTTCCCCAGTTCATCATTGTGACTGACTCTTTATATGTTCTCATATTTACTTTCACTTTCTACCCGAAACCCTATTGCTAATGAACCTTTTGTCCAAATCCTATACTCACTCTTTTTTCTAAACCTACTGACCATCTTCCTATTCCTACCGACTATTCCTTTTTGACTGGATGTTCTCTTGAACATTCAATCATCCAAGGTACAAGGTCCTATGCCATTGCATATAGATTTATCTGAGACGTCTGTGCAGAAAATAATTCAATGCTAAGTATACCAATAAAGGGCCCAATGTCCTTCTGGCTTCAAATCGTACCTAGAATTTTGGTTTCATACTTATATTTCACCTATATATTCTTGTGAATATCGCAGGTACCCAATACCATTATTTGTCCCGCAGAATGATTCCTAATCCAAATAGAATATGTTATTAACCCTAACCATACACTGTTCCCTCAATCTAACTTTACAGAAGAGCAGGGACAGAGTTGGTCTTACAATACAGGAATGTACGGGATCTTCCACCTGCTGAGAACCTCAAAGGTTGATGGAGAAATGATCCCTGGAGAAGATTTAGGCAGCTATGAAGGACCTGAGAGAGCAAAAGTCATCTTCCAAGGCAAACAACCTAGTCAGGATGAAGGGATGTATCGGAATCAGCCTCTCTCCACTTGATATAAAGAAGATGGACCAAACCAAACCTGTGTGGAGAGCTTCTCCTGGTTGCCTATGGTTGATATACCATTCTAACTTCTGAAAGTGTCACAGGAAGTAGTGGCAGCCTCCATCTCAAGGGACCCTTGAAAGCAATTGTTAGGACAAAGTGGTTGCCAAGGCAGTGACCTCATTCCATTATTGAAGGAATTGACCTACCTCACTTCTTTGGTGATGGAACTCTCTGAACTTGGGATCCAGAAAGCCAGGCAAAAAGAGTCAGTACCCGTCCCATTCCCAGTAGGCTCACTTGTTTGGATTTAACAAGGACAGAGTCTGTCTTTCTTGGTACCTAAATATTTGAGGATGGCCAAATTCAAGTAGACCTCTGAAAATGGGCCTTTCCTGAGACAGCAGGCAGTGGTCAGCACAGGCTCCTGACAACTTCACAGAGTTGGACAAGGAGAACAGATCTGAGACAGGACAGGACATTTTGGGGAAACATAGTATGGCCCACCAGTCAGAGGACACTTTGGATAGTCACAGACTTACTTGGGGGAAGGAGGTGACTTTTTGAGTGTGGCTGTGAGTTTGTGGTTTTGTCTCATGTTCTGAGAATAGGTAGGAAAGGCTGTTTGTTTGGTTTGGAGTGGACTGTTTCTAGAAAGTCCTTTGACAAGGTGAGTGTTTCTAGGTCTGTGTATCCCAGTGTGTCTGTGGTTGTAGACATTAAAAAAGAGCATGCATCCATAGATGTGTCTTGTCTAGTAGAAAGCATCCCAGCATTCATTCTTCCCAATTTATGAATGGACTGTGGCTCGCCTTATAGAAAGGCAACACCTACAACCTTCTTAATTTCCTGTTTTCTTTCTGAATTTTGGCCACTCTCCAGAATAGGCTCATATTTTTGTGTCAAAGATATGTACCACCTCCAAGCTCTGTGACATGGCCATATACTGGTTAGCTGAAGGGAATGGCGAGCATCTCAGAAAACTCAGATATCAGTGTGACCAGGAAAGTCTCAGTGGAGAAACCATGCTTTGGGCCTTTTTCTAACCTATTGTTCTGTTGTCCTGAATGTCAGGAAGGTCTTTGCCTCAGGCCACCCTTTGTGAAGCCTGAAGAAAACAGTTTTAAAATGGAAATGAATGGGCATCACCTGTGGCTCTTTGCTTAATTACTTTGGAAAGGGATGTGTCTGAATCAGCCTCTTGGCCCTTTGTGAGGCTATGGCTTAGATTCTCAGTGCCTGATGGATCTAAAGAAAGATCCATTGTGTGCATCCAAAACCAAAACGGCAAAAATATCAGTCATTGTGGATGAAGTCTCTCGCCTTCCTCTGTTATGTTCCTGATGTCCATCAAGTGAGAATAGTGATCTTTTGTGTCAAATGAGTTCTTCCAAGCCCTGCAGAGGTGCTTCAGTTTTCTCATGACTCCAAATCACATAAGGAATCTATACCTGACAGTCAGTAGGCATCAAATTGGAGAACCAGAGCAGTATTAACGGCAGACCTATGTGATCAATTCTGGTTCACTGGAAGGGTGTCCAGGCTACCCTGAGGTTAGGCAAATGAGGGGCAAGGGAGCTTATTTTCTACACTCTCTTGGACTGCGCCATTCATGGAAACCTCCAGCCAGACGTTATGATGAGTGTATATATGGAAAAAGATGAGGGCCTTGGGGGAGTGTTTTGGTTTTAATTGTGGTCATTTGTGTGGTGGTTGGAAGAGATGACTGGGTCCATCTGGGCTTGAACTCTGGTGTGATTCTGCTCAGAGACTAAGTTCTGTAACTGACCTCAGTGAAGTAATTGCTTTGGAAAGGGATGTGTCTTAATCAGCCTCTTGACCCTGTGTGAGGCTGTGGCTTAGAATATCAGCACCAAATGGATCTAAAAAAGATCCCATGCATGCATCCAAAACCAAAATGGCAAAAAGAGCAGTCATTGTGGATAAAGTCTCTGGCCTTCCTTTGTAAAGTTCAGAAAGAATTAAAGAAATTGAAATTGAAACGTTAAGAACCAGGTTTTGTAAAGTTTACAAGCTGTACTGAGAACCTGAAATTCCTGAGTCAGTTAAGACAATTATTTGATGTGTCCATTAGATGTGTGTTGAAATCTTCCCTGACCACCTTGTTACTTAACAACCTCTTCCCAGAAACCGTGCAGCTCAGCACATATACATCTCAGGGCTTCAACCAATCAGTTTAAATGTGTACCCCTTCACAGGGCTGACCAATCACCCCCTGCCCAACCTGTTCCCACCAATGAATGTGCTAATCATGTTTTGGAGTTGTTATTTGATTTTCCCAGGGTACATGATAATTTGCTAAAGGAGGCTATGATGTATGTAAAGTCCCTGCCCTCTCTAAAGAATGTATATAAACTCTGCTCAAATTGTTCTCGGGGCTCTTTGTTGTTTGCTTTTCTGATGTGAGCTCTGAGCCCCAGCATGCTGGACCCCCAATAAACCCTTTTCTGTTGCATGAGAAAGTCTCTTGGTGGTGTTTTTCTCCGACCTTCACCCCACCTTTTCATCTGGAGGCCCCAGGTGAGATATTCGGCAGCAGCGGACGAAAGACCCCAACTGACTTCTCTTAGGGTAAGTAAGGCGCCTGTTTCTTGTTTTGGGTTTCAGGTTAGGGCGTGGCAAAGTTGCTGTGGGTGAGGGCATTAGGTCTCTCCTATGTTGGCTGACAGAAGTGTCACAGAGCCAAAGGTCACGTCCCTGGGGGACACTCCAGAGGACTAGGGAAATCAAGGACTAGTAGTTTCCTCAACTGGGTTATATTTTGCTTCAGGATTCGGTTTTCCAGCCCAAAAGTCTTTGCCGGCTACTCAGTTTTGTTCATTGTCCTGAACTCAGGTTGACTTTACTGTCTGTCTTTATTGTCTAACCCATCAGGTTTTGCCAGTTACTCAGTTCTAATCTTTGTCTTGGACTCATGGTAAACGTTTACTGTTTGTCATTGTGTGTGTCGAGTTTGTGTCTTCACTGTCCCTGTTTGAGTAACTTCCATTATGGGACAAAGCACTTCCATGCCTCTGTCTCTGACCCTTGATCATTGGACTGATTTCCGCTCAAGGGCCCAGAATCTTTCTTTTTCAGTAAAACGCCAGACCTGGCAGACTCTCTGTGCTTCAGAATGGCCCATCCTGGGAGTCTAATGGCCACCAGAAGGATCCTTCCACTTCCCTCTAATCCGAAAAGTCAGAGATATTGTCTTTTAGCTGGGGCCACGTGGCAACCCAGATCAACAGACATATACCCCTTCCCTCACGATTATATCATTCAAACCTTCCACAACTCCCGCTCTTCCCACCATTCTCCCTGAGTCACAAGACTGGATACTCTTCCCTCTCCTCATTCTCTACCCTCGCTCCCCAACCCCCAACATGTTCCAGATGATCCTTCCTCCGCTGACTCAGCCTCTCAGCTGCTAGAGGCAATTGGGCCAGACTCAAGCCCTCCAGGGGACTTGCCTGCAGCAGCAGCAGCCCCTCCTCCCCTGGAGGAAGCTGGGCCACCTAAAGAAACCCGGCGGTGATGGATAATAGAAAACTCAGAATCCCCTGTGATGCTCCCTCTCTGTCCCTACGGGCCAATGAACCGACCCAACTGGGAACCCAACAACTTTGAAGGTAGGTAGCATCTGTCCACTTATTGCCAGGCTCTAATAGCGGGTCTCCGAGCGACCGCCAGAGGGCCGACTAATTTGGCCAAAGTAAGAGAGATTATCCAAGGGCCTAATGAGTCTCCATCTATGTTTCAGGAGAGAATTATGGAAGCATAAAGGAAATATACTTTCTTTTGATCCTCAGGCATAGGACCAAAAGGCATCTGTTGCAATGGCCTTTATCGAGCAGGCTTCCCTAGATATTAAGAGAAAGTTACAATGTCTAGATGAATTACAAGATATGATGTTAAGAGATTTAGTCAGAGAAGCTGAGAAAGTATATTATAAGAGAGAAATTGAGGAGGATAAGGAACAGAGGAGAGAGAAGGAAAGGGAACAAAAGAAGGATGAAAGGAGCAAAAGGCAGACTAAAGCATTGGCCAAGGTTTTGTTCACAGCAACAAATACTCCAGAAGGTTAAATGCAGGGAGACATAAAGGGATACCTGGGCCCACGCCAAAGGCTGCCCCTGGCATCAGATCAATGTGCCTACTGAAAAGAAAAAGGACACTGAGCCAAAGAGTGGCCCAAAAAGGAGCAGCCACACGAGCCCGCCATGCTGACTCTAGAAGAGGACTAAGAAAGTCGGGGCTTGGATCCCCTCCCCGATCTCAGGGTAACATTTGAAGTGGAGGGGATTCCAGTGAACTTTGAAATGGATACAGGAGCAGTATACTCAGCCCTTAAGACCCCACTGGGCCCCCTATCAAATAAATGGTCCCTAGTTCAAGGGGCTAATGGCAGTAGATATTGGGCTTGGACAAATAAGAGGATTATGAACCTAGTAAATGGAAAAGTCCACACTCTTTCCTAGTAATCCCAGAATTCCCAGCCCCATTGATGAGCAGGAATCTGCTTACCAAACTCTGGGCTAGAATAACCTTTATCCCTGATGGTCCCCAAGTGGAGTTTCTAAAGCCTTCAGAAAAAGCTCCCATAGTCACGGCTTTGACTATGTTCGTAGAAGGTGAACATCACTCTTCGCGTCCCCTAGGACTGATCAACAAAGCAAACTCGCACAGAAATGGATAAAAGATTATCCTAATGCCTGGGCAGAAACTTCTGGGTTAGGTCTAGCCCTTAAACAACCTCCAATAGTAGTATAATAAAAAGCCTCTGCCTCTCCAATCAGTGTTAAACAATATCCTCTAAGCAAAGAAGCTAAGGATAGGATAAGGCCCCATATTCAGAAATACCTGACTCTTGGGGTCTTAAGGCTCTGTCAATCAGCCTGGAATACAATGCTGCTACCAGTTATAAAGCCAGGAACTGGGGACTACCGTCCTGTTCAAGACCTATGAGAGATCAACAACAGAGTGCAGGACATTCACCCCACAGTACCCAATCCATATAATTTGCTTAGCACTCTGAATCTGGAGCGGGAATGGTACATTGTGCTGGACTTAAAAGATGCTTACTTCTCCTTGCCCCTATGTAAGGACAGTCAGTTGCTGTTTGCTTTCAAGTGGATAAACCCCAAAACTGGAACATCTGGCCAATTAACCGGGACTAGATTCCCACGGGGGTTTAAAATCTCCCTCACTCTCTTTGATGAAGCCCTCCACAGGGACTTCAACGACTTCAGAACTGCCCTCCCTGAAGTCACCCTACTCCAATATGTGGATGATCTGCTACTGGCAGCCGACACCAAGGAGAACTCTGAGTCTGGGACCCAAGCACTATTATACAAGCTTGCTCGGCTTGGATATAGGGCTTCTGCCAAAAGGCCCACTTTTGACAGCAAGAAGTAATCTTCCTGGGTTATTCTCTTAGGGGTGGCAAACGATGGCTCACTGAGGCCAGAAAACAAACCGTTGTGCAGATACCTCCCCCTTCTAATAAGAGGCAACTCAGAGAGTTTTTTGGGACTGCCAGCTTTTGCAGGTTATGGATTCCTGTGTTCGTATCTCTGGCTGCACCTTTATAAACGCTGATAAAGGGGGATGCCCACTTCCAATGTACCCCTGAGCACAAACAAGCTATTGATAATGTCAAAAAAAGGCGCTGCTCTCTGCTTCAGCCTTAGCACTACCAGATGTAGATAAACCCTTCAATCTCTACATAGAAGAAAAGAAAGGAATAGCACAGGGAATGCTCACTCAGACTTTGGGACCTTGGAAATGGCCAGTAGCATGCTAATAAAAAAAACTGGACCCAATGGCTAGCGTGTGGCCCCTTTGCTTAAGAGCTATAGCAGTGGCAGCCCTTCTAATAAAAGATGCTCATGAATGAACGTTGGGACAGAAGCTCACCATTATAGTCCCCCATGCCCTGGAGAGCATCATCTGCCAGCCTCCAGAGAGGTGGCTATCAAACTCCAGAATTAAACACTACCAGAGCCTCTTGCTTGACAAAGACAAAATAATGCTGGGACCCCCTGCTCCACTCAACCCGGCTACACTGCTGCCAGAAGAATCATCAGGACCCGTCGCTGAAGAGTGTCAAAACACACTGGCAGAGAAAACCAGTATACGACAAGACTTGAAGGATCAGCCACTGCCTCGCCCTGAAGTCGTATGGTTTACGGACGGCAGCAGCTTCCTCCAAGATGGTAAGCGGCGGGCTGCACGAGCAGTACTTAGCAAAACTAATGTCATCTGGTCCTCTGGTCTCCCAGAAGGGACATCAGTCCAAAAAGCAGAACTAATTGCTCTTACGAAAGCATTGGAACTAGCAACAAGCAAAACGGCCACCATATACACTGACAGCCGCTATGCATTTGCCACTGCTCATGTGCACAGGGCTATTTACCAGCAAAGAGAATATTAACCTCTTCCAGGAAAGAAATAAAGAATAAAGATGAGATCCTCCACCTTCTCTCAGCAGTGCAGGGCCCTAAAGAACTAGCTATAGGGCACTGTCCAGGGCACCAGAAGGGAAACGACCCCGTGGTGGTTGGAAACAGAAGGGCAGATGAGGAAGCTTAATTGGCAGCCCTAAACGAAGTGACTCTGTTAACTTTTTCCACACCAGGGGGGAACAACAATCAGGAGACTTGGCAGCTCCGGAATCTTCAGGCAACTTATCATCTGAGGAGACAGATACAGAACTCTGGGACCCTACAGAGCCAAGTTTACAATTTCAAAAAGCCCACCTTTATGTCAAAGACTTACACAAGCTCACCCATTAGACTCAAAGAAGTTGTAGCACTCTTAAAGCACGGAAGAAAGGACTTATTATTGACTGACTCACAGAGGAAAGAAATAGCTGAGCAGGTGACTAGAGCTTGTCAAGTCTGTCAATTACTTAATACTTACCCATCCAAGCTTCTTGCAGGGAAGCACTTACGAGGAACCAGACCAGGACAATTCTGGGAAGTGGACTTTACTAAAATTAAGCAAGCAAGTTATGGACTTAAATATCTCCTAGTCTTTGTAGATACTTTTTCAGGATGGGTTGAAGCCTTCCCCATGAAGAAAAAACGGCTCAGATGGTGGTCAAAAAGATCCTAGAAGACATTTTTCCAAGGCTTTGCCTGCCTAAGGTAATAGGGTCCGACAATGGACCGGCATTTGTAGCCCAAGTAAGTCAGGAATTCGCCAGGACCCTGGGGATTCATTGGGAGTTACATTGTGCTTATAGACCCCAGAGCTCAGGACAGGTAGAAAGGATGAATAGAACCATCAAAGAGACCTTAACGAAATTAAGCCTGTAGACCGGCATAAAATATTGGACTATGCTCCTACCTTATGCACTGTTTCCTGCAAGAAATATCCTCTAAGGCTCTTTGTGTAACCTCACCAATTATAAAATTCTCTATGGTGCCCCTTCTCCAGTAAGGGAGCTAACCCCAACTCTGAGACTTAATGATTCCTTTCACACACCCTTGCTTGACAGACTTAAATCCCTTGAACAAACCCAGCACCCAGCGATACCTGTGGAAATAGTTGGCCACTGCTTATCAGCCTGGAGACAAGGAAACCCCACATCATTATCAAGTGGGAGACTTAGTCTACGTGAGACGGCATCAGGTGTCATCCCTGGAACCCCGCTGGAAAGGACCATACCATGTGCTTCTTATAACACCTACAGTGGTGAAATTGGATGGGATCACTTCCTGGATACATGCCTCACATCTCAAGCCTGTGCCCTGTACAGATTCCGGCTGGAAACTGAAACTGACTGGTAACCCTCTCAAGTTGCGTGTCTGTCATGTGGATAGGGCTATGGATTCTTCCCCTGGCCACCAGCATTCCTAATCCCCATCAGCCTGTTCAGCAACAATGGCAAGTTATAAATCCTACTGGGCATGTAGTGTGGTCTATTTCACATACAGCCACCTTATGGACTAGGTGGTCATCTCTCCACCGAGACATTTGTCATCTTGCCATAGGCCTCTCTGACTGGGATGTCCCTGACATAGAGGACCCCACACATATCCCACTCAAACCCAAACCAGGGCAACATAGACCACCTTACCCCATGAATTATGGATGTCATCTCCCCAAGCTCAGGTGTAAACTAGCCAGTCTTGATTTTTATGTGTGCCCAGCTGATTTCCGAAGTTGCAAACAGGCCCAAACCTGTGGAGGACCCATTGACTTTTATTGTAGATCTTGGGGATGTGAACAAACGGGAGTGCATGGTGGAACCAAAACTCTACAGACAGTATGATTCAGGTAGGACCAAATGACACCTGGATTGATCCCAAGAAATGTGCCACTAGCCAAGTGGTGTCAAAAACTTGCTATGGAAAGAATAGTCTATGTTACCCCCTCAAATAACTTTCACTTCCAAAGGAAGGGGCTACCTCAGAACAACATGGCCTATGGGAAATACTTGGGGAATGCGATTTTATATTTATGACCCTGGTTATGACTTTGTTCTCTGGTTCACCATCCAGCTTAAAAAGGAAGAAAATCCCACAGCAATAGGACCCAATCCCCCCAAGCGAGGAATTAAGCCTCCTAAACCTCCCATGCCTAGATTTACCAGAACCCCTCTTCCATCTCATACTACCTGGTTTTGGTCTTTGCCTACTTTCCCAGTCTAGAATACAGCTGACTCCTCTCCCTGGGAACTAATTAAAGGAACCATTATGGTACTGAACTCCACACAATCATAACTTCTTGCATTTCAGCCCAGGTATTAGATAGCTCTGTAAATTATTGTGTAATGGTGCAGATACTCCCCAGGGTGCTCTATGATGATGCAGAATAATTTTAAGGTCTACTAGGGGGACAAAAAAACCTGATTTCACCGGGAGCCAGTGTCTCTTACTCTAGCCATCCTACTGGGGATAGGAGTTGCTGCAGGAGTGGGTACGGGAACACCTGCTATGATCCGTGGGTCACAACAAATGGCCCGATTAGAAACAGAAATAGATCAAGACTTGAAAACGTTAGAGACCTCCATCACAGTTTTGCAGGAATCCTTAAACTCTCTCTCTGAAGTTGTTTTACAGAAAAGGCAAGGATTAGAAGTCATCTTCATGAGGGAGGGGGGCATCTGTGCTGCACTGAGAGAAGAATGTTGTTTTTATGCTGACCATAGTGGAGTTTTAAAAAATCCATGAGTAAATTGAGAAAATGCCTTGAAGAGCACCAGAGAGAAAGGGAGATTCAACAAGGGTGTTTTGAGTCATGGTTTACCCAGTCCCCCTGGTTAACTAAACTTTTATCAGATTTAGCTGGACCCCTGATCATCCTTATGGTGTTAATAACTGTGGGACCTTGTTTGCTAAACTGCATAGTTTCCTTTCTCCAGGTTCAGATTGGGCAGGAAAGAACTCATGGTAATCAGATAAAAATACTATCCACTGGCAGAAATAGAATCTGAGAACCCGCAATAATTTTGATTCATTACTTTTAAGATTAAAAGTAGTCACAAAAAGGAGTGGAAAATGAAAGAATAAAAGAAATTTAAATTGAAACGTAAAGAAACAGGTTTTGTAAAGTTTCCAAGCTGCACTCAGAACCTGAAATTCCTGTGGCAGTTAAGACAATTCCCAGAACTGCCCATTAGATGTGTGTTGAAATCTTCCCTGACCACCTAGTAGCTAAACAACCCCTTCCCAGAAACCCTGCAGCTCAGCACGTATACATCTCAGGGCTTCAAACAACCAGTTTAAATGTATACCCCTTCTCAGGGCTAACCAATCACCCCCTGCCCGACCTGTTCTCGCCAATGGATGTGCTAATCTTGTTTTAGAGTTGCTATTTGATTTTCCTGCAGCGTATGATGATTTCCTAAAGGAGGCTATGATGTATGTAAAGTCCCTGCCCTCTCTAAAGAATGTATATAAACTCTGCTCAAGTTGTTCTCGGGGCTCTTTTTTCTTTCCTCCTCTGGAGTGAGCTCTGAGCCCCAGATGCTGGACCCCCAATAAACCACTTCTTTTGGCATGAGACAGTTTCTTGTTGGTCTTTTCCTCCAACGTTCGATGACCTTTTCAGTTCCTGACTACCTTCAAGTGAGAATAGCAATCCTTTGAGTCAAATGAGTTCTTCAAAGACCTGAAGAGGCTAGCCCATAGGTGCTTGGGTTTTCTCATGACTCCAAATCACATTAAGAATATATACCTGACAGTCAGTAGGCCTCAAATTGGAGAAGAAGAGCAATATTAGCAGCAGGGCTATTTGATCATTCCTGCTTCAAAGGATGGGTGTCCAGGCCACCCAATGCCCTTATGGACTTCAAATCTTACCTAGATTTCTGTTTTCATACTTATATTTCACGTGCATATTCATGTAAATATCACAGGTTTCCAATACCATTATTTATCCTGCAAAATGATTCCTAATCAAAATCGAACCTGTTATTAACCTTAACCATACACTCTTCCCTCAATCTAACTTTACAGAAGAACAGGGAAATTGTTGATCTTACAATACAGGAATGTAGGCGATCTTCCACCTGCTGAGAACCTCAAAGTTCCATGCAGAAATCATCCCTGAAGAAGATGTAGGCACCTATGAAGCATGTGAGAGAGCAAAAGTCAACTTCCATGTCAAACAACCTGGTCAGGATGAAAGAATGTGACTGAATCAGCCTCTCTCTTCTTAATGTAGATTAAATGGACCAAACCAGGCCTGTTTGGAGAGCTGTTCCTGGGTGCCTGTGGTTGATATACCATTCTAACTTGTGTAAGTGTCACAGGAAGTAGGGGCAGACTCCATCTCATGGGACCCTTGGAAGCAACTGTTAGTACAAAGTGGTTGCCAAGGCAGTGACCTCATTCAGTTCCTGAAGGAAGTCACCTACCACACTTCCTTGGTGATTGACTGCCAGGCACCCAGAGAAGTCCCAGTCCCAGTCCCAGTGGTCTCAATTGTTTGGATTTATCAAGGACAGAGTCAGTCTTTCTTGGTACCTACTTACGTGATGATGGCCAAATGCCAGGAGAGGTCTGAATAGAAGCCTTTTCTGAGAAAGCAGGTAGTGGCTCAACCATGGCTCCTGACAACTTCAAAGAGTTGGCAAAGAAGACCAGATCTGAGACAGAACAGGCAATTTCGGGGAACATAGTATGGCCCACCAGTCAGAGGACACTGAGGATAGTCACAGACATACTTGGGGGAAGGAGGTGCTGTTGTGGGTGTCCCTATGAGTTTGTTGTTTAGTCTCATGTTCTGAGAATAAGTCGGTTTGTTTGTTTGGAGTGGAATGTTTCTAGAAATTTGTTTGACATCATGAGTGTTTCTATGTCTGTGTATCCCACTGTATCCATGGTTATAGACATTTGAAAAGAGAATGCATCAATGGTTGTGTCCTGTCTAGTAGAAAGCTTCCCAGCATTTATCCTGCCCAATTTAAGAATGGAGAGTGGCTTGCCTTATGGATGGGCAACACCTACTACCTTCCTAAGTTCCTCTCTTCTTCTTGAATATGGGCCACTCTCCAGAATAGCCTCATGGTTTTGTTTCCAAGATATGCACCACCTCCAAGCTCTCTGACATGGGCATGTACTTAATAGCTGAAGGGAAATGAAGCATCTCAAAAACTCAGAATTCTGTGTGACCAGTAAAGTCTCAGTGGAGAAACACTGCTTTGGGCTTTTTGCTTACCTATTGTTCTGTTGTCCTGAATGTCAGGAAGGGCTTTGCCTCAGGCCACCCCTTTGTGAAGCCTGAAGAAAACAGTTTACAAATGGAAATGAATGGGCATCACCTGTGGCTCTTTGCTTAATTGCTTTGGAAAGAGATGTGGCTGAATCAGCCTCTTGGCCCTTTGTGAGGCAGTGGCTTAGATTGTCAGGATCTGATGCATCTAAAGAAAGTTTCCAAGTGTGCATTCAAAACCAAAATGGCCAAAAGAGCAGTCTTTGTGGATGAAGTGTCTCGCCATCCTTTGTAAACTTCCTGACCTCCATCAAGTGAAAATAGGGATCCTTTGGGTCAAATGAGTTCTTCAAAGCCCTGCAGAGGCTAGCCGATAGGTGCTTGAGTTTTCTCATGACACAAATTCTCATGAAGAATCTATACCAGACAGTCAGTAGGCCTCAAATTGGAGAAGCGGAGCAGTTATAGAGCAGGACTAATTGATCACTCTTTGTTCACAGGAAGGGTGTCCGGGCCACCCTGACTTTAGGCAAATGAGGCGCAAGTGTGGTTATTTTGGACAGTGTCTTGGGCTGCGCCCCTCATGGAAACCTCCAGCCAGAGGTTATGATGAGTGTATATGTGGAAGAAGATGAGGGCCATGTGGGAGTGTTTTGGTTTTAATTGTGGTCAGCTTTGTGGTAGTTGGTAAAGATGCCTGGGTCCACCTGAGCTTGAACTATGGTGTGATTTCCCATAGAGACTGAGTAATGGAACTGACCTCAGAGAAGTATTGCCATGAATTGTGTTGGGATTTTAGGTGGCCATGCATGAGATTCACCCTTGAAAACTGAGATATAGAAAAGGGTGGCTTTCCAAAGAGTACTATCAAACTCAGCCTGGATATCACATGATTTTATTCTGAAAGATTGGCAGCCATAGTTGAGAGTCAAATCATACATGGACCTTACATTGGAGACCTCAATGGGCCTGGCTTCATGTGTTCTTTTGGCCACTCTTTGGGAAGCCTTGCCTCTGAGAGTTCACCAGAGCTTTCCTTGAAATGTGCTTCCTCAAAATTTAATGGTTCCTGAATGAATTGAAACCCACAGTTTCCCCAAATTCAACCTTGAAATATGGCTAGATAAATACCATAAAATTTTTGAAATTCCCATGACCAGGTGGCCCTGGAGAATCTTTGGATGTCCTGTTGCTGTTCATGAGGGTACCAGACAGTGCCTTGATTGACTGGGTTTCATGAAAATGGTGTATAACAGAGATACCAGTATGTTGGAGCCTGCTGAGTAGTGGGCCCAGAGCTGTGATGTGCAAGTGTGTGATAAAGCATCTCTGGTCAAGCCATGTGGATCTGTCATTGACTTCCAAATGGCTTGTGGCTGACATTGTGCAGACAGGAATCATATATATGTCTGAATCCTCTCCATAAAAGGCATCTTGTTATATGGAGATGTTTCAGGGCAATGTTCTTAATCAGGTTGCTATGGTTAAGGGGGCAAGCTATGTGGAATAGAAGCCTGGTTGGTGCATTCTCCTGCAGACCCTGACCCACCACACGTGACAGGAATCCCTCCAGCACTGTGTCCCAGTTGAACTCCTTGTATTTCGTGAAGCAAATACCAAACTCACAGTGCAGCAGCAAGAAACTCCATGAAAAGGGGAGGATGAACAAATGGCTTCACAGTCCAAATGCAGAGAAACTTAGCTTTCAGTGGCCACAGTTTACCTACAAAGAGAGAAGTCAGCACTGCTGCCACATGTTATTTGGAAAATAAGAAACAATGTCCTCCAGGTCACATAGATGCAGACCCAGCTTTGATGGTCTCATTAGAATGGAAGCTAAAGCTCCTGACAACAACATATATGTCAAGTGCCCATCCTCAGAGGCAGTTTCTCAAGTAGTCTTTAGGCGGGCAGAGCTCCATGTTGGTGGAGTGTTTACCTTTTAGACCAGGACGCAAGAAAAGACCACTGACTCCAATTAAAATCAAATTAAAGCAAACTTATTATTTCCACCGCCCAGACTGTGTCTCCCTCCCAAAACGGCGGAAACAAGAGAGCAACCCCACCTTTTCTACAGAATGGCTTTATAGCGCAGAATGTTACACAAAAGGGTGGTTACAGATAACAGAACTCTGACAAGCATCACACTAATGATAGTTTACATTTTTTTTTTTTTGCTGGCCCCAACATCAGAATTTATGAGGACCATTAGAGCCTCAGAGAGTGTCGTCTGGCCAGGGAAGGCCAATATTTATGAGGTGTAAATAAAGTTTCAGAGAGGGCTGTTATCTGGTCAGAGAGCCATGCATGGGTGAGTTCAAGGCATGGGCAGGCATTTAAAGCAGGTTCAGAATTTGCTGTAATTTATAGTTAAGCCAAAATTATCTTTTCATGGCTTTGTGGCAAGATGGCTCCCAATTTAAATAAAAGATCAGGTTGGGTCTATCATTCCCCCATTTTCTAATGTGTCCCTTTCAAATCTTTGATAGGGTAGGGGAAGAGCACTGAGGGAAATTTAATCCCTCAGGTAACAGTCTCCCTATTTTTTTAACTCACCCAAAACCGGTCTCCCTGATTTTACTGACTTAATTAATTACTTATATTGATAGTCTATTTGTTTTTGGCTCCATTGTAGTAAGAAGCGAGGCGTCACTCATTTTGACTTCTTCTGAGCTGAGAGAGGGTGACGTGAGGGGATATGGCCTGAGAGACTTGAGTTGTCTTTTAGAAGTCAGTTCGGTTTGAAGTCTGGTTGGGGAAGTACAGGTTGTAAAGTCATCTGGGGATGGGTTCTTCTATGAGAGAAACAAAAACCATGAGTACTGAATAAATGTTGCAGCAGCTGGAACATGTCACTGTATAGAAGTTCCCTCACCAGTCTTAAATATTCCCAGTTATCAGGACTGTCAACTTAATATTTAACATTTAGGGGTACAGTTGTCCCTCCCCATAAAATACAGTTTAATAATTTAATGTCATCTGATCTTGCAAAATCCTTTTACTAGTATGACCTCTGTGTCTAATAGAGAAACCCTTAATTCTGTTACTCAAGGCTGGATAATTGTACTAGCAAACACCAAGGTTACCTGTGTAGGTTAGGAATATCTGTAGGCCTTAAACTAAAAACTTCTGCCTCTAGCAGCTCCTCTTGATAGTCTCTTTTTATAGTTATCAGGCATTCCTGTCTGAGAACCCTTCTTTGTAGCCTCCAGTCTTATTTATTTTGGGAGGCTAACATAAAGTGTATACCTTAAAATATTATTATTACTATTATTATTTAAAATGCCCAGGAATGGCTGTATTTTGTGTTTAACTGTCTTTGCTAAATGTTTAAGATGAAGCAGTCAAACTGACTTTTGTTACTATCTATAATGAACAGTCAGCTGAGCTTTTATGGGAGTCATTCCTGGGGAAACTTGAGAGCAGCTTCTCAGTTCTGCTAGTGCCATTTTTGCTAGGTGTGTCCAGGTCTTGCTTGACCATGTGGCTTCCCTCGGAAGCATCAGGGATGTCTCCCTTCTCTGATGACTGTCTTCTTCATAGAAAATGCACTGATTGGCTTTCTGTTCTCCAGTGGTCTCATTAATCTCCTTAATCAGGAGGTTATGTGGCTCAGAGTTGCAAAGCTCTTTAGAGAAGTCCCCTGCTCCCTGGATACAGACTGACTCAGAGGGCAAGAATCAAATATTGGTTTTCTTGGCCCTTTTTATTTAACTTTAATTTTAAATCCTAATCTTAAACATCCAGCAAATAAATTTTAGCAGCCTTATATTAAGAGTACTGGGCTTTAATGTCTGTAATTTAAAATTATTTAACTTTTTATTAATTGGGATCTGTATTTTTCTGTCTGTCTTTTGGTGATGACTTATTATCTTTAATTAACCCATGTTGCCTTCTTAAACCAACACTTCTGTAAAACACTAACAGGGAATCTTTAGATCACTTGTAAGGAAATTACAAAATAAAATTAACAAGAGTAAATATACTTAGTTCGTGTAATAGCTTCCGTGAATTTTTAGGCAGAGTTATTTATTATATTTCTTGTTTGAGATCCTAGTAATCTTGATAGGAAAAAAAAGAACTTTTGAACATAACTTTAAATGAAATAACATCTGACCCACTGCTTTCGTAGTCATTCTCACATGTAGTAAGTTGGGACACAGAGCCTTATCTCAAGTAAGGCAGGGCTCTTTATAAATCTTAAGTGTTTTAGTTATAAAGATGATCATTGTTTTTAAATATCAGTTTAAAAAGTTAACATTAATTGTTTGAGGTCACATGAACATTAGCTAACACCATATAATATAACATTTAAAACATGAATAAAATAAACGCTGAAAGTTTTATCCTTTTCATAGCTAAGGCTCTCATTAACATAAAAATACATTTAAATTGTTCCCCAATGTAAAAAGTAACAAAAAAGTTTACATATCTTATTGATAAAAGGTAAATAAATCCCCAGTATATTTTTTTTTCCATACAACTTCAGAACACCAGCTTCACATAATGCTCTTTTAAAGTTTCTACCTTAGAGACTTGTATTCCTGGAAGACATGAGCACATTAATAGCATCACAATTGCATTGATGTTTCTACATTAACCAAGTTTAGCTTTTAAAGAAATGGCAGTACAGTGCTCTAAAATAACAGATCGTATTTAATCAGTTGTTTAATATTTATGGTTGCTTGCTCTAGAAAAATAAAACTTAATAAACACAATGTTATTGGTAAACTTATGTTTTAAGAAATTTTTGTGTCTTTTACACATGACTGATTTATACAATCTTATACAGACTTAAGAACAAACTTATACAGACCTTAGTAAATCAATCAGATATCTAACAAGAGTACTCATGTATGAGTAATCCCATATCAAATTTAATTTACTTATTTATCAAAATATTAGACAAAAGTATTGAACAGTGTAGATCATTTTTTTTAAGGAAAAGTCCTAGAACCAAGGCATATTAGACCTTTTGTCGACATTAATATTTTATTAGATTTTTGAACACCTAGAAAAACATGTAAGCTTAAATTTAAAGACATTTATTTTTATATGTTTATCCAATTTAAAATGAACCATTTAAATCACGTGAATTAAAGATCTTTGGATCCACTTTTTAAAATTTGTTTTTGTGAGTGCTCCTTTTTTTTATGAGCGCTCCTTATGTATGTTAATTTGTATATAATATACATGATATACGGACATATGTATATATACACATACAACACATAACAAGAGTGTGCACACATAATTATAGTAAAGGCCTTGTAGCTTTTCGCAGGTGAAATCTCCATTGCAATGTTTCAAAAACTCCACTGTTGGTGAAAGATAGAACTGATCAGAAAAACTTTAACCTAGGTCTGTAGAATAAAAATCATGAGTTAAAAAAAATACAAAATCTAAGGATAAAAATAAGAGTCCTAGAAAAAGTGACTGGGCAGTTATTAGTAAATACCATACAATGTAATTTTTTCTCCCCCCTCCCTTAGGCCTCAGATCAGTCTCCTACTGAGCTAGTAGGCTTCTTTCATTTGCATGTCAACATAAGGCATGGCTGAGGTCTGGAAGGAGCAGGGAAAAACTGCTATTCTGAGCAGACACCTCAGGCCTAAGGCATTTTAACCATGATTTTCAGGTTTGGATGTTGAAAATTATGGTACAATTTTAAGTTACAATTCACAAAATTTTATATCTTTACATCTTGTTCTGTCAACAGATACCATACTATGATTTACTATCCTTTTCCAAATTAATGCACTGGTACACACTGTGATATTTTCCCAGTCTACCCAATTCAAAACTTGTGAAAAATAAGCTGAATGTTTGGGAAGTTACTTGCCAACTTGGAAATAGAGTTCTTTAGTTTTCCATCCTAAGTATTTAAGTTCTCTGGCATGAATTATCTAAAATCATAAACTAAACAATTATCTGAACCCGACTTTTAACTGCAAGATTGTACAATGCTTCAAAAACCCATTCAGATACCAGATTGTTACAATAAAACGTCATCATTTAGACACACATTGAGCTAAGATCATTCCCAAGAAACAATTTATAATATGAACACATTATTGCACATGTCTTTAAGGGCCAGAAACAAAGAAACAAGACAGACAGAAAGGAGCTCCAGACTATGGCTGACAGACAGAAGCCTTTAAAACATAACAGATAAGAGAAAAATCTCCTACACCTGTAGCACGATAGATGTCCCCACAAGGGGATCAGATGTTTTCACAGAGGAGCAACCTGAAACGTGAAATCAAGGGTCTACGTGGTGACTTTACTGCATTTAGTGTCCCCTTTTTCTTATTCTCTTTTTTAATAAGACAGAGGTGGCATAATTCTTACAGTGCAGGGAAGGAAGGAGGGAATTCTCTGAAGCAACAGGGCTTTGGCAGCTGCTGGGAGTCCCTCAGTCCCTCCTTTTACTTACAGGATTAGCTCCTCTGGTTCAGTTCCACCCCGAGCACGCTCCATCTCCTAATATTTCAGTAGTTAGCTCTCAAAAAGTCCCGGGGTCGGGGGGAGGGTATCAAAATTTGTAACTTAAATTTTGGTTCCTGACGTTGAAGCCAATTAATACCAATTTAATAATGAGGACAGCGATTGAGAAAAAGAAGAAGGGAGGTTTACTGCTTTGCTAAGAAAGGAGAAACACAGGGGACTCTGCCCAAAGGTTGTGACTCTCTTGATCTGGAGGGACAAGAGGTTTTAAATGAGTTTCACTTTTTCACCTAAGAGATACTCAGTTCTTAGGTCACCAGCAGGCATTGCCCTCTGCAGTGGGTGTGCTCCAGGCAACCAGCTAGGGCCTTCTCTCATCCTGCTTAACAAAGGGGGGGAAAGTTCATCACAGTTCCTTAAAACACAGTCCAAAGGGGTGTCAGGCATACTTGCTTTATTACCCATTTTCACCTCCAATATCATTAAGTTTTTACCACAGAAATCACACAACAAAACGCACAAAAACAAACAAACCAAAAACATACAGAACACAGAAAAAAACACAAAGAAACAGAAAACCGGTGAAAAAGCAGAAAAACAGAGGAGCAATACAACGTCTTGCTAAAGCTCCGGGGAAGGAGTTCCTGCGTGCCCGTTGGCACCTCTCTACCCTTTCAGAGGATTTTCTTACAGAACAGAACAGAGGACAGAATGATTCTTGTTACTGTCCCGGACAGGAGTATATGTGAGCCTCCTCATGCCACCTCTCTGTCATCAGAAGAGATCTCCCTTAACCGGTTATCAGATGTTATAAAGATGCCACTTACCTATGGAGGCCTCCTTCACCAGGTGCTTGCTAATAGTAATAGTGTGATGGTTCACGGCAGTGCTCCCCGGACTGAAGGCTCACTCCAAGACCTTTGAACTTGGCTCTCCAGCCCGGAGCCTTGGAGGAAAGGCCAGCTTCAGAATTTCCAGGAGTCTGGTCTTGTGATCTGGTCGGGTCATCTCACTGGGGAACTCTAAAATATTAGACCAGGATGCAAGAAAAGACCACTGACTCCAATTAAAATCAAATTAAGGCAAGCTTATTATTTCATCCGGGTGGGCTGCCTCTCCCTCTCAAACTGCGGAAACAAGATAGCATCCCCACCTTTCCTACAGCCCAGCTTTATACCCCAGAAAGTTACACAAAAGGGGAGTTACAGAAAACAGAACTTTGACAAGCATCACACTAATTGTAGTTTACATTTTTTATTTGCTGGCACCAGCATCAAAAATTATGAGGACCATTAGAGCCTAGAGAGGGTCTTTGTCTGGCCAGGGAATGCCAATATTTATGAGGTGTCACTAAAGTTTCAGAGAGAGCTGCAATCTGGTCAGAAAGCCAGATATAGGTGAGTTCAAGGCATTGGCAGAAATTCCAAGTAGGTTCGGAATTTGCACTAATTTATAGTAAAGAAAAAATTATCTTTTCATGGCTGTGTGGCAAGATGACTCCCAATTTTATTGAAAGATCAGTTTGGGAGATTAACCCTGTCCTTTACATTTGGAAACTCCTCTACCACATCCAAGTTTGTGAACTCCTGAGCATTTTCGATCCCAGATATGTATTCACAGATTTTTTAACTCTACTCCTCTAATTGTGTCTTACTTGGGGCGAAGGTAATGTCAAGGCATTGTTCTGGATGAAAGTGGGAAGATTATTGTATACCACATATATGCATACTCATTGGATTCATTTTCCAATTTTCCATTCAAAATACTATATCCCTCACAATAACCCATACCCTACGAGACTCTAACTACTAATACTAATATGATGTAGAAAAATAACCGAAACAAAATTGAAATACAAGCAGTTCAGAGGAGGCATGGTGTATATTGGACTTGCCTTTTGCAAGATAAATGGTAGGTGTTATTAATCTAGTCAATTTTTAATTGAAATAGTTCTCCATGTGTTTTTAAAGTTAAAAAATATGTGTATTCCTGTTTCCCGTTCTCTGTAGCCTATTCAGCACATTTATTTTTATATGCACATATAGAATCCTACATGATATCACAAGTACATTTTTGTGAGGAGCCTGACTTGGCAGTTACAAATTGTGAGAACAGATCACTCCTCCTAAAAGCTGTTGGAACTGAAATTTCAAGCTATTGGTGAGCTTCCTAGTAGAACAACATTATATATAAATCCATGTTCAGGGAAATGAATGTTTTTGGATCTGTGGATGATATATATTTCATGGTGAATTTCGTTTGGCATATGTATTGGTATGTTTATTGTCTGTGGTTGTTTGTGTGTGTGTGTGTGTATGTGTGTGTGTGTATATATACACACACACACACACACACACTCTTCAGAATTTTCAAAATATGAAATGTATGTGTCTTATATACACTCCCTAAATTCATTCATGTTCATGTATGTGGATTAATAATCAACTTTTCACAACATTATTCTCAGAAATATTCATCCACCTGAAATATATATTTGTTTCGTAGTACTGAAAACTAACTTCAGTGAAAGGTGCATACAAATCCTAATATTTCTACAGTTACTGACCCAGTATAACATCAATGCAAGTAGATTCCTATGGGACATGATGCATCTTTTGACGTTCATTTTTATTCAACAATGGTACCTTACTATTTCTTCAGTTTTTGCACATAATAGGATACATATTTCATCCACTAGTTAGCAAATTTATAGGCATTTGTTTCACTTTTAATCACTTTCTTCTCCAGAACACATGTATTTCTCTATGTTTCTTGACTGGTCTTTTAATGAGACTTCTTTCCAAATACATTATAATCGATTTCCATAATCATTTTGAAACAAATCTCACACACCCTTCATGATAAACCATAACCCTAAGATGACCATTAGATATATAAATGGTTGGAATGAATGATTGTATATCAATATAACATTTCTTATATATTTTCAGATATCTATTCAATCCATTATTTAAAGTGGATCCAGTTATATTGTTTATTCACAGAATGGTGTGTTCTTGCATTATATCTATATTCATAGACACAGGGTACGCCTATTTGTACCCCCATACTAATTTATACATCTTCAAAATATTGCTCCCAGAAATGGTGGAAGAAATACTCATGTCACCAGATTTGCATATACATTTTATCACAGAAATATTCTGGACACAAAAAGCAAAGGTCACATGTACAATTGTATAAAAGCCTAAATGGGAAGTGAACATGGATTACTAAAATCATCCATGTCCATGTTGCCTAATGTTCTCAAATGTCAATTCTATTTGTGACTACATATTTGTTTCTTCCTAAGATTATAAATTCAAGCTCCAGCCTGTTCAAAATGTATAATCCTATAACTCACTTTATACTTTACTTGATTTCCTAATGTCTCTATTGATATCTGCTTTCATACATGTTTTCCCCAATTCATCATTGCGACTGACTCTTCACATGTGCTGACATTCACCTTCACTCTCTACCTGAAACCCTATTGTTAAGAACTTTTTGCCCAAATCCTATACTCATTCTTCTTCTAAGCCTACCTAATACCTTCCAAATCCTATCGACTATTGCTTTTTGACTGGATGTTCTGTTCAACTTTCAATCATCCAAGTTTCAAGGTCCTATGCCATTGTATATTGATTTATCTGAGACAACTGTGGAGGACATAATTCAAAGCTAAGTATCCCACTCAAGGGCCCAATGCCCTTCTGGGCTTCAAATCTTACCATATTTCTCCTTTCATACTTATATTTCACCTATATACTCTTGTAAATATCGCAGGTTGCCAATACCATTATTCATCCCGCAGAATGATTCCTAACCCAAATCGATGCTATTATTGAACCTAACCATACACTCTTCCCTTAATATAACTTACAGGAGAGCAGGGACAGAGTTGGTCTTACAATATAGTAATGTAGCTGATCTTTCACCTGCTGAGAAACTCAACGATCCATGAAGAAATGTTCCTTGGAGAAGATGTAGGCAGCTATGTAGGACCTGAGAGATCAATAGTCATCTTCCACGGCAAACAACCAGTTCAGGATGAATTGATGTGTCTGAATCAGTCTCTTTCTTCTTATTGTAGATAAGATGGACCAAACAAGGCCTGTGTGGAGAGCAGTTCCCGGGTGCCTATGGTCGATATACAATTCTAACTTCTGAATGTGTCACAGGATGTAGGGGTAACCTCCATCTCATGGGAACCTTCGAAGCATCTTTTAGGACAAAGTGGTTACCAAGGCAGTGACCTCATTCAGTTCCTGAGGGAATTGACCTACCTCACTTCTTTGTTGATGCAATTCGCTGAACTCGGGATCCAGGAAGCCAAGCACCCAGAGCCAGTCCCAGTCCCAGTTCCATTGGGTTCACTTGTTTGGATTTACCAAGGGCAGAGTCAGTCTTTCTTGGTAAATACTGATCTGTGGATGGTTAAATGCCAGGAAAGCTCTGAAGAGGGGCCTTCCTGAGAAAGCAGGTAGTGACTCCCTGATGGCTCCTGACAACTTTACAGAGTTGGTAATGAAGACCAGATCTGAGACAGGACAGGCCATTTCGTGGGAACATAGTATGGCCAATCAGTCTGAGGACACTCTGGATAGTCACAGACCTACTTGGGTAAAGGAGGTGCCTTTGTTGGTGTGGGTGTGAGTTTGGTTTTGTCTCATGTTATGAGAATAGGTAGGAAAGGCAGTTTGTTTGGTTTGGAGTGGACTGTTTTTAATAAGTCATTTGACATGGCGAGTGTTTCTTTGTTTGTGTATCCCACTGTATCCGTGGTTGTAGACCTTTGAAAAGCGAATGCATCAATGGTTGTGTCCTGTCTAATATAAAGTGTCCGAGCGTTCATCCTGCCCAATTTAAGAATGGAGAGTGGCTTGCCTTATGGATGGGCAATACCTACTATCTTCCTAAGTTCCTGTTTCTTCGTGAATTCTGGCCACTCTCCTGAATAGGCTCATGGTTTTGTGTCCAACATATGTACCACCACAAGACTCTGTGACATGGCCATGTACTGATAGCTGAAGGGAATGGGAGCATCTCAGAAAACTCAGATATCAGTGTGACCAGGAAAGTCTTAGTGGAGAAACCCTGCTTTGGGCCATTTGCTTACTTATGTTTCTATTACCCTCAATGTCAAGAAGGTCTTTACCTCAGGCCACCCATTTGTGAAGCCTGAAGAAAACTGTTTTCATATGAAAATGAATGGGCATCACCTGTGGCTCTTTGCTTAATTGCTTTGGAATGGGATGTGCTTGAATCAGCCTCTTGTCCTTGTGTGAGGTTGTGGCTTAAATTCTCAGCACCTGATAGATCTAAATAAAAATCCCATGTGCTTCCAAAACCGAAATGGCCAAAAGAGCAGTCATTGTGGATGAATTTTTTTGCCTTTTTAGGTTGGGTTCCTGACCTACATCAAGTGAGAATAGGGATCCTTTGGGTCAAATGCATTCTTCAAATCCCTGCAGAGGCTATCCCATAGGTGCTTGGGTTTTCTCATGTCTCCAAATCACATGAAGAATCTATACCTGACAGCTAGTAGGCCTCAAATTGGAGAAGCGGAACACTTTACCAGCAGGAATATTTGATCACTCCTGGTTCAAAGGAAGAGTACCCAGGCCACCATGATTTTAGGCAAATGAGGGGCAAGTGAGCTTATTTTGGACACTTTCTTGGCCTTGCCTCTCATAGAAACCTCCAGCCACAGGGTATGATGAGTGTCTATATGGAAGAAGATGAGTGTCATGTGGGAGTGTTTTGGATTTAAGCGAAGAAAGAGAGAACTCAAAATACTGACATATGGGATCCAAAAGGCAATATCATAACAGATGCTACAGAAATACAGAAGACAATTAGAAATTATTTTGAAAATCTATATTCCAATAAAATAGAAAATAGTGAAGACATTGATAAATTTCTTAAGTCATATGATTTGCACAGACTGAGTCAGGAGGATACACACAATTTAAACAGACCAATATCAATGGATAAAATAGAAGAAGCAATCAAAAGACTACCAACCAAGAAAAGCCCAGGTTCAGATGGGTATACAGCGGAGTTTTATAAGACCTTTAAAAAAGAATTAATACCAATAATTTTCAAGATATTTTAGGAAATAGAAAAAGAGGGAGCTCTGCCAAATTCATTCTATGAGGCCAACATCACTCTGATTCCAAAACCAGACAAAGACACCTCAAAGAAAGAAAACTACAGACCAATATCTCTGATGAACCTAGATGCAAAAAACCTCAATTAAATTCTGGCGAATTGGATACAAAGGCACATCAAAAAAATTGTGCATCATGATCAGGTAAGATTCATCCCTGAGATGCAAGGACGGTTCAATATACGGAAATCAATAAATGTTATTCACAACATAAATATACTTAAAGATAAGAACCATATGATCATCTCGATAGATGCAGAAAAATCATTCGACGAAGTAGAGCATCCCTTTATGTTCAAAACATTAGAAAAACTAGGGATAACAGGAACTTACCTCGACACTGTAAAAGCTATCTATGCTAACCCTCAGGCTAGTATCATCCTGAATGGAGAAAAATTGAAGGCATTCCCTCTAAAATCTGGAACAAGACAGGGATGTCCTCTATCACCACTTCTATTCAATATAGTTTTCGAAACACTGTCCAGAGTAATTAGACAGATGAAAGAAATTAAAGGCATAAAAATAGGAAAAGAAGAACTTAAAATATCACTATTTGCAGATGACATGATTCTATATATAGAAAACCCAAAAAGGTTTACAAAAAACTACTAGAACTAATAAATGAATTCAGCAATGTGTCAGGATATAAAATCAACATGCATAAATCAAAAGCATTTCTGTATATCAGCGACAAAACTTCTGAAACAGAAATGAGGAAAAACACTCCATTCACATATCCTCAAAAAAAAAATACTTGGGAATCAACCTAACAAAAGAGGTGAAAGATTTATACAATGCAAACTACAGAACCCTAAAAAGAGAAGTAGAATAAGACCTTAGAAGATGGAAAAATATACCCTGTTCATGCATAGGCAGAACTCACATCATCAAAATGGTGATATTACCAAAAGTTCTCTATAGGTTTAACGCAATGCCAATCAAAATCCCAATGGCATTTCTTGTTGAAATAGAGAAAGCAATCATGAAATCCATATGGAAAAATAAAAGACCCAGAATAGCAAAAGAATTTCTAAGCAGGAAGTGTGAATCAGGCGGTATAGCGATACCAGATTTCAAACTATATTACAGAGCAATAGTAAAAAAAAAAAAACAGCATGGTACTGGTACCAAAACAGGCAGGTGGACCAATGGTACAGAATGGAGGACACAGAGACTAATCCAAAAAGCTACAACTGTCTTATATTTGATAAAGGAGCTAAAAGCATGCAATGGAGGAAGGATAGCATGTTCAACAAATGGTGCTGGGAAAACTGGAAATCCATATGTAACAAAATGAAACTGAATCCCTTTCTCTCGCAATGCACAAAAGTTATATCAAAATGGATCAAGGAGCTTTATATCAAATCAGAGACATGGCGTCTGATAGAAGAAAAATTGGCTACGATCTACATACTGTGGTGTCAGGCTCCAAATTCCTCAAAAGGACACCCATAGCAAAAGAGTTAATAACTAGAATCAACAAATGGGACTTACTCAAACTAAAAAGGTTTTTTGCAGCAAGAGAAACAATAAGAGAGGTAAATAGGGAGCCTACATCCTGGAAACAAATCTTTATTCCTCACACTTCAGATAGAGCCCTAATATCCAGAATATACAAAGAACTCAAAAAATTAGACAATAAGATAACAAATAACCCAATCAACAAATGGGCCAAGGATCTGAACAGACACTTCTCAGAGGAGGATATACAATCAATCAACAAGTACATGAAAAAATGCTCACCATCTCCAGCAATCAGAGAAATGCAAATCAAAACCACCCTAAGATACCATCTCACTCCAGTAAGATTGGCAGCATTTATGAAGCCAAACAACTACAAGTGCTTGGGAGGATGTGGGGAAAGAGGTACACTTGTACATTACTCGTGGGACTGCAAATTGGTGTAGCCAATTTGGAAAGCAGTATGGAGATTTCTTGAAAAGCTGGGAATGGAACTACCATTTGACCCAGCTATTCCCTTTCTCATTCTATTCCCTAAAGACCTAAAAAGAGCATGCTACAGGGAAACTGCTACATCGATGTTCATAGCACCACAATTCACAATAGCAAGACTGTGGAACCATCCTAGATGCCCTTCAATAGATGAATGGATAAAAAAAGTGGCATTTATTCACAACGGAGTATTACTCTGCATTAAAAAATGACAAAATCATAGAATTTGCAGGGAAATGGATGGCATTAGAGGACATTATGCTAAGTGAAGCTAGCCAAAACCTAGCAAACAAATCCCAAATATCTTCTTTAATATAAGGAGAGTAACTAAGAACAGAGTAGGGACGAAAAGCATGAGAAGAAAATTAACATTTAACAGGGATGTGAGGTGGGAGGGAAAGTGAGAGAAAAGGGAAATTGCATGGAAATGGAAGGAGACCCTCAGGGTTATAAAAAATTACATACAAGAGGAAGTGAGGGGAAATGGAAAAAAAATACAAGGGGGAAAAATTTATTACAGTAGCGGGATTAGAGAGAGAAGAGGGGAGGAGAGGGGATGGGAGGGGGATAGTAGAGGATAGGAAAGGCAGAAGAATACAACATACACTAGTAAGGCGATATGTGAATCAATGGATGGGTAACTGATTTGATTCTGCAATCTGTATACGGGGTAAAAATAGGAGTTCATAACCCACTTGAATCAAAGTGTGAAATATGATACATCAAGAACTATGTAATGTTTTGAAAAATCATAAATAAAAATTAAAAAAAAAAGAAAACTAACTTCGGTGAATGATGCACGCGAATCCTAATATTTCTACAGTAACTGACCCAGTTTAACATCAATGCAAGTAGATTTCTATGGCACATGACGTATATTTTGACATTCATTTTTATTCAATACTGGTACACTACTATTTCATCAGTTTATGCACATTATAGGATATATATTTCATCGAAAATTTAGCAAATTTATAGGCATTTGTTTCACTTTCAATCACTTCCTGCTTCACAACACATGTATTCCTCCATATTTCTTGACTGGTCTTTTCATGAGACTTCTTACCAAACACAATATTTTCCATTTCCATTATCACTTTTGAAGCAAAACTCACACACACTTCATGATAAACAATAACCCTAAGATTACCATTAGGTACATAACTGGTTGGAATGACTGATTTTATGTCAATTTATGATTTCTAATATATTTTCAGATATCAATTCAATCTATTATTTAAAGAGGAACCAGTTATATTATTTATTCACAGTAAGCTCTATTCATGTATTATCTCTATATTCATAGATTCAGGGTACACCACTTTGTACCCCCAATACTAATTTATATGTCTTCAAATATTGCTCCCAGTAATAGTGGAAGAAATAATCATGTCACATGATGTACATATACATTTTATCACAATAATTTTTTGGGCACAAATGCAAAGGCCACACTTATGATTGTACCAAATCCTAAATGGAAAGTGAACATGGATTACTAAAAACATCCATGTTCAGGTTGCCTAATGCTTTCAAATATCATTCCTATTGGTGACTACCTATTTGTTTCTTCCTAAGATTATGTATTCAATCTCAATCCTGTTGAAAATGTCAAATCCTATCACTCACATTATAATTGCCTGATTTTGTATTGTCTCTATTGATATCTTCTTTCTTATATTTTTCCAGTTCATCATTGTGACTGACTCTTCACATGTGCTGACATTTACATTCACTCTATAACCAAAACCCTATTGCTAAAGAACATTTGGTCCAAATTTTATACTCACTCTTCTTCCTAAACCTACTGACTATCCCATTTTGAGTGGATGTTCTCTTCTACAATCAATCATCCAAGGTCCAGGGTCCTATGCCATTGATTATCGATTTATCTGAGACAACTTTGCAGAACTAATTAAAAGCTAAGTATCCCAAACAAGGGCCTAATGCCCTTGTGGACTTCAAATCTTACCTAGATTTCTGTTTTCATACTTATATTTCAGCTGTATATTCTTGTAAATATGGCAGTTTTCCAATACCATTATTCATCCAGCGGAATGATTACTAACCCAAATCGAACATGTTATTAAACCTAACCATACACTGTTCCCTCAATTTAACTTTACAGAAGAGCAGTACAGAGTTCATCTTACAATACAGGAATTTAGGGTATCTTCCACCTGCTGAGAACCTTTGAGGTTCCATGTAGATTTGATCCCTGAAGAAGATGTAGGCAGCAATGAAGGACCTGAGAGAGCAAAAGTCATCTTCCATGGGAAACAACCTTTTAAGGATGAAGGGTTGTGTTTGAAAAAGCCTTTCTCTTCTTAATGTAGAGAAGAAGGACAAACCAGGCCTGTGTGGAGAGCTGTTCCCGCAAACTGGTGCGGCCAATTTGGAAAGCAGTATGGAGATTCTGGGGAAGGCTGGGAATGGAACCACAATTTGACCCAGCTATTGCCCTTTTTGGACTATTCCCTTAAGACCTTAAAAGAGTGTACTACAGGGATACTGCCACATCGATGTTCATAGCAGCACAATTCACAATTGCTACACTGTGGATCCAACACAGTTGCCCTTCAGTAGATGAATGGATAAAAAAAAAAATGTGGCTTCTATACACCCTGGAGTATTACGCAGCACTAAAAATGACAAAATTATGAAATTTGCAGGAAAATGGATGGTACTAGAGCAGATTATGCTTAGTGACGCTAGTCAATTCTAAAAAACAAATACCAAATGTCTTCTTTGATATAACGAGTGCAACTAAGAACAGAGCAGGGAGGAAGAGCAAGAAGAAAAGATTAACATTAAACAAAGATATGAGGTGGAAGGGAAAGGGAGAGAAAAGGGAAATTGCATGGTAATGAAAGGAGACCCTCATTGTTACACAATATTACATGTAAGAGGTTGTGAGGGGAATGGGAAATAAACAAGGAGAGAAATGAATTAGAGTAGATGGGGTAGAGAGAGGAGGGGGGATAGTAGAGTATTGGAAAGGTAGCAGATTACAAAAGTAACTAATAGGGCATTATGTAAAAATGTGGATGTGTAACCGATGTGATTCTGCAATCTGTATTTTTGGTAAAAATGGGAGTTCATAACCCACTTGAATCTAATGTATGAAATATGATATGTCAAGAGCTTTGTAATGTTTTGAACAACCAATAAAAGAAAAAAAGTAGCAATATATATGCCAATCGAAATTCATCATGAAATAAATATAATCCACAGATGCAAAAATATTCATTTTACTGAACATGGATTTATGTATAATGTTATTCAACTTGGAAGCTCACCCATAGGTTGAATTTTCAGTTCCAACAGCATTTAGGAGGAGTGATGTCTTCTCACAATTTGTATCTGCCAATTCAGCCACCTCACAAGTATGTACATGTGATACCAGATAGGAGTTTCTATGTGCATATAAAAATACATGCACCATATAGGCTACAGAGAAAGGGAGAAAGGAATTCACATATTTGTTAACTTTAAAAACACATGTAGAGTTATTTCAACAAAAAATTGACTAGATTTATAACTCCTACACTATATAATGCAAAAGGAAATTCCAACTACACACCATGCCTCCTGTGAACTGCTTGTATTTCTATTCTTTTTGGGTTATTTCTCACCATCATATTAAGATTATTAGTCAGAGTCCAGTAGGGTAGGGGTTGATGTCAGGGATTCAGTATTTCAAATGGAAAATTGGAAAATGACTCCAATGTGTATGTAAACAAGTGCTACACAAAAATCTTCCCACTCACATCCAGAGAAGTGCCATGATATTACCTTCGCCCCAAGTAAGACACAATTAGAGGAGAAAAGTGTTAAAATCTGTGATTACGTATCTGAATGGAATATGCTCGGGATTTCACAACCTTGGAGGTGGTAGAGGAGTTTCCAAAAGTAAGGGACAGGATAAACACTCCACCAGCATGGAGCTCTGCTGGCCTATGACTTCTTGGGAAACTGCCTCTGAGGTTGGGCACTTGAAATATATGTTGTTGTCATGAGCTTTAGCTTCTTTTGTAGTGAGACCATCAAACCTGGGTCTGCATCTATGTGACCTGGAAGACATGGTTTCTTATATTCCAATGAACATGAGGCAGCAGTGCTGAATTCTCTCTTTGTAGGTGAACTATGGCCACTGGAAGCTAAGTGTCTCCTGGTGGGGACTGTGAAGACATTTGGTCATCCTTCATATTTTGTGGTGCTTCTTGCTGCCTCACTGGGAATATGGTTTTTGCTTCACAAAATACAAGGAGTTCAACTGGGACAGAGTGCTGGAGGGAGTTCTGTAACGTGTGTTGTGACTCATTTATTTTTTTTTTCCTTTTTTTTTTTTTTTTTTTTTGAGGAATGACCTCCAGGCGATGAATTTCCCTCTTAAAACTGCTTTCATTGTGTCCCATAGAATCCGATATGTTGTGTCTGTGTTTTCGTTTATCTCTAAGAATTTTTTTGATTTCTACCTTTATGTCTTCTGTAACCCATTGATCATTCTGTAACATATCGTTCATTTTCAATGTGATGTAGGACTTTTTCTTCCTTCTTTTATCATTGATTTACAGTTTCATTCCATTATAGTCAGAAAAAATGCATGGTATTATCTCCACCCCTTTATATTTACTGAGGGTTGCCCTATGGCATTATATATGGTCTATTTTTGAGAAGGATCCATGTGCTGCTGAAAAAAGTATATCCATTTGATGATGGTTGGTATATTCTATATATTTTAGTTAAGTCTAGGTTATTGATTGTGATATTGAATTCTATATTTTTTTAATTCAACTTTTGTTTGGAATATGTGTCCAATGGTGAGAGAGCTGTGTTGAAGTCACCGATAATTATTGTGTTGTTGTCTATTTGATTCCAGAACTTGAGAAGAATTTGTTTTATGAAGGTCGCAGCACCATTATTTGGTGCATAAATATTGATAATTTTTATGTATTGTTGGTGAATGATTCCTTTTAACGGTATATAATATCTACCCTTATCCCTTTTGAATAACTTAGTCTTGAAGTCGATTTTATTCTATGTGAGGATGGCCACCCCTGGTTGCTTACGAGAACCGTGTGCATGGTATATTTTTTCCCAACCCTTCACCTTCACCCTGTGTATGTCTTTTCCATTCAGATGTGTCTCCTGGAGGCAACATATTGTTGTATTTGATTTTTTAATCCAACTTACCAGCCTATGTCGCTTTATTGGAGAGTTTAACCATTAAGGTTTAGAGTTACTATTGATATATGGTTTGTACTGCCAGCCATTTTGATTATTTATTTTTTTTAATTTAGTTAGTTTCTCCATGATTAGCTTTTCCCCCGCCCTCTGTTATTACTGAGGCACTTCCCAGTGATAGTTTTGGTTTTTGTTTTTCATTTCTTCCTAAAGTAGTGTTTTGCTCAAGACACTTTGCAATGCTGGTTTTCTGGCTGCAAATTCTTTTAGCTTTTGTTGATTATGAAATATTTTTATTTTGTTGTCGTACCTGAAGCCCTTATTTTGCTGGATACAGAATTATTGGTTGGCATCCATTGTCTTTCAGTATTTGAAATACATTGTTGCAGGATCTTCTCGCTTTCAGCGTCTGTGATGAAAAATCTGTTGTTAACCTTATTGGTTTACCCCTGAATGTCATCTGCCTCCTTTCTCATGTAGCTTTTAATAATTTCTCTTTGTTCTGTTTATTGGATATTTTCATAACAATGTGTCTTGGCGTTGGTCTACTGTGATTTTGTGTGCTCGGTGTCCTGTATGCATCTACAATTTGTATATCCGTTTCCTTTTTTATTTCTGGAAAGTTTTCTAAAATTATTTCATTCAGCAGGTTACTCATTCCCTTGGTTTGAATCTCTGTATCTTCCTCTATCCAGATGACTCATAAGTTTGTTTTTTTAATGTTATCCCATATCTCTTGGATGTTTTTCTCATGATTTTTTACCAGTTTTTCGGAGTTGGCTAGACTCCTTTCAAGATGATATATTTTTTCGTCATTATTTGACGTTCTGGCTTCTACTTGCTCCACTCTGTTAGTGATACTCTCAATTGAGTTTTTAATTTGGTTTATCGTTTCCTTCATTTCTAGAATTATTGTTTGATTTTTTTTATAATGTCTATCTCCTGATTAAGACGCTTAACTTCTTCTTTTATCTGTTTATGTAATTCATTTTCAATGTGTTCTTTCACTGTTTGGAAATTCTGTCTCGTATCCTCTTTAAGGTTCCATTCCATCAGTCTAAGGTATTCCTTGAGTTCTTTATATGACCATTTTTCTGATGATTCTAGGTCCTTCTGATTATTTAGGCTGTCCTTCATTGTTTGTACTTCTTTTCATCCTTGCTTTTTTATGCTGCTAATGTTACTTCTTGTTCTGTTTGACTGCTGAGTTACTGCCTACTCTTATAAATTTATTTGAAGCTTGGGAGGAAAGATAGTAGTAGGGATGGGAAGAAGTCACTAAAGAGAATGAGAGTAGGCAGGTAGAATTCAAGGAAGGGAGAATAAGAAAATTGAAAAGAAATGAAAAGACAAAAGAAAAAAAATAGAAAATAAAGAAAGAAATAAATTTTTTTAGAAATAATAATGATAATTTAAAAATGAAAATTAAAATTTAAAAGAATCATAAAAATAATAAAATTTAAAAATTTAAAAAAATAAAAACATTAAAAAAAGTTAAAGAACAACAACAAAAAAATGAAAATGAAAGAAAAAGAAGAAAATAAAATTAAAAATAAATAATAATAATACAGCAGTAATAGAGTTCAATTAACTTCTCTTCCAGTAGGTGGAGCTGTGTGCATTGGGCCAAGCTTCTCCTCTCAATAGGTGGGAAGCAGTCACTGTGCAGCAACTCTTTATCCCAGAATTGGAGGATCTTCAATCCTGAGTGTCTAGAGCCTTCTCTTTTGTTTCCTCAAGCCAGGCCCCCCAACCTGTGACGCTCACCACAATACTATGTAATGTTTTGAACAACCATTAATAAAAAATTTTAAAAAAAGAAAACTAAATTCAGTGAATGATGCACGCGAATCCTAACATTTCTACAGTAACTAACTCAGTTTAACATCAATGCAAGTTGATTCCTATGGGACATGATATGTATTTTGCTGTTCATTTGTATTCAACACTGGTACACTACTATTTCATCAGTTTATGCAGATCATTGAATATATATTTCATCCACAATTTAGCAAATTTATAGGCATTTGTTTCACTTTCAATCACTTCCTGCTTCACAACACATGTATTCCTCCATATTTCTTGACTGGTCTTTTCATGAGACTTTTTTCCAAACACATTATTTTCGATTTCCATAATCACTTTTGAAGCAAAACTCACACACACTTCATGATAAACAATAACCCTAAGATTGCGATTAGATATATAACTGGTTGGAATGAAGATTGTATGTCAATATATGATATCTTATATATTTTCAGATATCAATTCAATCCATTATTTAAAGTGGAACCAGTTAGATTATTTATTCACAGTATATTCTATTCATGCATTATCTTTGTATTCATTGACGCAGGGTACACCACTTTGTACCCCCAATACTAATTTATATGTCTTGAAATATTGTTCCCAGAAATGGTGAAAGAAATACTCATATCACATGATCTACAGATACATTTTATCACAATAATTTTCTGGGCAGAAAATGCAAAGGTCACACTTATGATTGAACCAAAGCCTAAATGGAAAGTGAACATGGATTACTAAAAACATCCATGTCCAGGTTGCCTAATGCTTTCAAATGTTATTCCTATTGGTAACTACATATTTTTTTTCTTCCTAAGATTATGCATTCAATCTCAACCATGTTGAAAATGTCTAATCCTATCACTCACATTATCATTGCCTGATTTTGTAATGTCTCTTTTGATATCTTTTTTCCTATATTTTCTCCAGTTCATCATCGTGACTGAGTCTTCACATGTACTGACATTTACATTCACTCTATAACCGAAACCCTATTGCTAAAGAACATTTGTTCCAAATATTATACTCACTCTTCTTCCTAAACCTACCGACTATCTTCCTAATCTTACTGACTCTCCCAATTTCAGTAAATGTTCTCTTCTACAATCAATCATCCAAAGTACAAGGTCCTTTGCAATTGTATATCGCATTATCTGAGACACCTCTGCAGAATGTAATTCAAATCTAAGTATCCAAATCAAGGGTCTAATGCCCTTCTGGGCTACAAATCTTACATAGATTTCTGTTTTTGTACTTATATTTCACCTCTATAATCTTATAAATATCGCAGGTTACCAATAGCAGTAAACATCCTGCAGAATGATTTATAACCCAAATCGAACAAGGTATTAACCCTAACCATACACTGTTCCCTCAATCTAACTTTACAAAAGGACAGGGACAGAGTTCGTCTTACAATACAGGAATGTAGGGGATCTTCCACCTGCTGAGAACCTCAAAGGTCCATGCAGATTTGATCCCAGGGAAAGATGCAGGCAGCTATGAAGTACCTGAGAGAGCAAAAGTCACCTTCCATCGGAAACAACCTGGTAAGGATGAAGGGTAGTTTCTGAATAAGCCTCTCTCTTCTTAATGTAGAGAAGATGGACCAAACCAGTCCTGTGTGGTAAGCTGTTCCCGGATTCCTATGGCTGATATACCATTCTAACTTGTGAAAGTATCACAGGAAGTAGGGGCAACCTCCATCATAGGACCATTGGAAGGAACTGTTAGGACAAAGTTGTTGCCAAGGCAGTGACCTCATTAAGATATTGAAGGAAGTAACCTCACCTTACTTCTTTGGTGATGGAAGTCTCTGATCCGGGAAGCCAGGCAGCAAGAGCCAGTCCCAGTCCCAGTCTCAGTGTTCTCACTTGTTTGGATTTACGAAGGACAGAGTCAGTCTTTCTTGGTACCTACTGATGTGAGGATGGCAAAATGTCAGGAAAGCTCTGAAGATGGGCCTTTCCTGAGAAACCAGGTAGTGGATCACCGCTGGCTCATGACAACTTCACAGAGTTGGCCAAGGAGACCAGATCTGACACAGGACAGGCCATTTCAGCAGAACATAGTATGGCCCACCATTCAGAGGACACTCCCGATAGTTACAGACCTACTTGGGAAAAGGAGGTGCCTTTGTGGGTTTGGGTGTGGGTTTGAGGTTTTGTCTCATGTTTTGAGAATAGTTGGGAAAGGTGGTTTGTTTGGTTTGGAGTGAACTGTTTCTGGTAAGACGTTTGGCAAGGCGAGTGTTTCTTTTTCTGTGTATCCACTGTGTCCGTGGTTGTAGACATTAGAAAAGAGAAAGCATCAATGGATGTGTCCTGTCTAGTAGAAAGCATCCCAGGATTCATCTTGTCCAATGTATAAATGGACTGCGGCTTGACTTATGAATGGGCAACATCTACTATCTTCCTAAGTTCCTTTTTTCTTCCTGAAAACTGGTCACTCTCAGAATAGGCTCACGATTTTGTTTCCATGATTTGTACCACCTCCAAGCTCTGTGCTTACCATTTGTTCTCTTGCCCTGAATGTGAGGAAGGTCTTTTCTTCAGGCCAAACCTTTGTGAAGCATGAAGAAAACAGTTTTCAAATGGAAATGGAAGGGCATCACCTGTGGCTCTTTACTTAATTTCTTTGGAAAGGGATGTGTCTGAATCAGATTTTTGGCCCTGTGTGAGGTTGTGTCTTAGATTCTCAGCACCTGAAGGATCTAAAAAAAAAGATCCAATGTGTGCATCTAAAACAAAAATTGCCAAAAGAGCAGTCATTGTGGATGAAGTCTCTCGCCTACCTCTGTAATGTTCCTGACCTTCATCAAGTGAGACTAGTGATCATTTGGGTCAAATGAGTTCCTCAAAACCCTGCAGAGGCTAGCCCATAGGTGCTTGGTTTTTCTCATGACTCCAATTCACATAAAGAATCTAAACCCCACAGTCAATAGGCCTCAAATTGGAGAAGCAGTGCCGTATTAACGAGTGTTAGGGATTAACGTATTAGGGATTCTTTGGGTCAAATGAGTTCTTCAAAGTCCCGCAGAGGTTCTTGTGTTTTCTTATGACTCCAAATCACATAAATAATCTATACCTAAAAGTCAGTAGGCCTCAAATTGGAGAAATAAAGCAGTATTAACGGCAGGCTTATTTGATCACTCATGGTTCACAGGAAGGGTGTCCAGGCCACCTTGAATATTGGCAAATGAGGGGCAAGGGAGTTTATTTTGGACACTGTCTTTGGCTGTGCCCCTCATGGAACACTCCTGCCAAAGCTTACGATGAGTGACTATATGGAAGAAGATGAGGGCCATGTGGGAGTTTTGGTTTTAATTTTGGTCATTTGTGAGGCGGTAGGAAGAAATGACTGGGTCCACCAGGGCTTGAACTCTGGTGTGATTCCCCTTAGAGACTGGGTTTTGGAACTGACCTCAGAGAAGTATTGCCATGAATTTTGTTGGGATTTTAGGAGGCCACGCATGAGAGTCGCCCTTGGAAACTGAGATCTAGGCCCAGGGTGGCTTTCCTCAGATCACTGGGAATCTCAGCCTGGATATCACATGATTTTATTCTGAAAGACTTTGGAACCATAGTTGAGAGTCAAAACACACATGTACCTCACATTGTAGACCTCAATGGGCCTGGCTTCATGTGTCCATTTGGCCACTCTTTGGGAAGACTTGCCTGTGAGAGTTCTCCAGAGCATTCATTGAAATGAGCTTCCTCAACATTTAATGGTTTCTGAATGAATTGAAACCAACAGTGCCTCCAACTTCATCCTTGAAAAATGGCTAGAAAAATACCATGAAAATTTTGAAATTCATTGGAGAAGCTTTGTATGTCCTGTTGCTGATCATGAGGGTACCAGACAGTGCCTTGAATCACTGGGTTTCATGAAAATTTTGTAGAACAGAGATTCAAGTATGTTGGAGCCTGCTGAGTAGTGGGCCTAGAAGAGTGGTGGGCAGGTGTTTGAAAGAACATCAGTGGTAGGGCCATGAGGATCTACCATTGGATTTCAAATGGCTTTTGACTGACATGGTGCAGCCAGCAGACCCTTATATGTAAAGGCATCTTGTTATATGGAGAGGTTTCAGGGCAATGTTCAGAATCAGGTTGATATGGACAAGGGGGCAATGGGGCAAGCTCTAAAGGATAGAGCCTGGTTGGTGCATTCTCTTGCAGACCCTGACCCACCAAACGTGACAGATCTCCCTCCAGCACTGTGTCCCAGTTGAGCTCCTTGTATTTCGTGAGGCAAATACCAAACTCCCAGTGCAGCAGCAAAAATACCACAAAAAGTGGAGGAGGACCAAATGGCTTCACAGTCCACACGGGGAGACACTTAGTCTCCAGTGGTCACAGTTGACCTACAAAGAGAGGATTCTGCACTGCTTCCTCATGTTTATTGGAAAATAAGAAACCCTATTGCTAAAGAACTTTTGGTCCAAATCATATACTCACTCTTCTTCCTAAACCTACCGACTATCTTTCAAATCCTAATGACTATCCTTTTTTGAGTGGATGTTCTCTTCTACATTCAATCTTCCAAGGTACAAGGTCCTATGCCATTGTATATCAAATTTTCTGAGACATCTGTGCAGAACATAATTCAACGCTAAGTATCCCAATCAAGATCCCAATGCCCTTCTGGCCTTCAAATCATACCTAGATTTCTGTTTTCATTCTTATATTTCACCTCTATATTCTTGTAAACATCGCAGGTTCCCAATAACATAATTCATCACAGAGAATATTTCCTAACCCAAATTGAACCTGTTATTAACCCTAAATATACACTCTTCCCTCAATCTTATTTTACTGAAGAGCAGGGACAGAGTTATTCTTAGAATACAGGAAAGTAGGGGACCTTCCAACTGCTGAGAACCTCAAAGGTCCATACAGAAATGTTACCCAGAGAAGTTGTAGGCAGGTACGAAGGACCTGAGAGAGCAAAAGTCATATTCCATTGCAAGCAACCTGGTCAGGATGAAGCAATGTGTCTGAATCAGCTTTTCTCTTCTTATTGTAGAGAAGATGGATCAAACCAGCCAGTGTGGAGAGCTGTTCCTGGGTGCCTATGGATGATATATCATTCTAACTTTTGAAAGTGTCACAGAAAGTAGGGGAAGCCTCCATCTCATGGGACCCTTGGAAGCAACTCTTAGGACAATGTGGTTGCCAAGGCAGTGGCCTCATTCAGTTCCAAAGAAAGTGACATACATCATTTCCTTGGTGATTGAACTCTCTGAACTTGGTATCCAAGAAGCCAGGCACCAAGACGCAGTCCAAATCCCAGTAGCAGTGGGCTCACTTGTTTGGATTTTCCAAGGACAGAGTCAGTCTTTCTCGGTAACTACTGCTGTGAGGATAGCCAAATGCCAGGAGAGCTCTGAAGAGGGACATTTCCTGAGAAAGCAGGTAGTGGCTCAACACTTTGTTCCTGACAACTTCACAGAGTTGGCCAAAGAAACCAGATAGGAGAGGTGGTTTGTTTGGTTTGGAGTGAACAGTTTCTAGTAAGTTCTTTGACAAGGTGAGTGTTTCTATGTCTGTGTATCCCACTGTGTCCCCGGTTGTAGACATTAGAAAAGAGAATGCAACAATGGATGTGTCCTGTCTAGTAGAAAGCTTCCCAGCATTCATCCTGCCCAATTTATGAATGGAGTGTGGCTTGCCCTATGGATGGGCAACACCTACTAACTTCATAAGTCCCTGTTTTCTTCCTGAATTCTAGCCACTCTCCAGAATAGGCTCATGGTTTTGTGTCCTAGGTATGTACCAACTCCAAGGTCTGTGACATGACCATGTACTGGATAGCTGAAAAGAATGGCCAGCATATCAAAAAACTCAGATATCCGTGTGACCAGGAAAATCTCAGTGGATATAACCTGCTTTGGACCTTTTGCTTACCTATTGTTCTTTTGCCCTGAATGTCAGGAAAATCTTTGCCTCAGGCCACCCCTTTGTGAAGCCTGAAGAAAACAGTTTTGAATTGGAAATGAATGGGCATCACCTGTGGCTCTTTGCTTAATTGCTTTGGAAAGGGATGTGTCTGGATCAGCCTTTTGGCCCTGTGTGAGGCTGTGGCTTAGATTCTCAGCACCTGATGCATCTAAAGAAAGATCCCATGTGAGCATCCAAAACCAAAATAGCAAAAAGTTTAGTCATTGTGAATGAATTCTATTGCCTACCCCTTTTAGGTTCCTAAAATCCATCAATTGAGAATAGGGATCCTTTGGGTCAAGTGAGTTCTTCAAATCTCTGCAGAGGACCTTGGTTTACTCATGACTCCAATTCACATAAAGAATCTAAACCCCACAGTCAGAAGGCCTCAAATTGGAGAAATGGAACAGTATTAAGGGCAGGCCTATTTGATCACTCCTGGTTCACAGGAAGGGTGTCCAGGCCACCCTGAATTTAGGCAAATGAGGTGCAAGGGAGATTACTTTGGACATTGTCGTGGCCTGCAACCCTCATGGAAAACTCCAGCCAGAGGTTAGGATGAGTGTCTATATGGGAGAAGATGAGGGCCATCTGGGAGTGTTTTGGTTTTAATTGTTTTTATTTAAGTCGTGGTTGGAAGAGTTGACTGGATCCACCTGGGCTTGAACACTGGTGTGATTCCCCTAGAGACTGACTTCTGGAACTGACCTCCAAGAAGTATTGCTGTGTATTGTGTTGGGATTTTAGGAGGCCACGCATGAGATTCGCCCTTGGAAACTGAGATCTAGGCCCAGGGTGGCTTTCCACAGAGCACTGGGAATCTCAGTAATGATATTACATGATTTTATTCTTAAAGACGTGGCAGCCATTGTTGCAAGTCAAAACACACATGGACCTCACATTGTAGACCTCAATGGACCTGGCTTCATGTGACCTTTTGGCCTGTCTTTGGGAAGCCTTGCCTGTTAACGTTTTCTAGAGCTTTCATTGAAATGAGCTTTTTCTCCATTTAATGGTTCCTGAGTGAATTGAAACCCACAGTGCCTCCAATGTCATCATTGAAAAATGGCTAGATAAATACCATTAAATTTTTGAATTCCCATGACCAGATGGCACTGGAGAAACATTGTATGTCCTATTGATGATCATGAGTGTACCAGACAGTGCCTTGATTGACTGGTGTTCATGAAAATGGTGTAGAAGAGAAATGCCAGTAATTTGGAACCTGATGAATAGTCGGCCTAGAGCAGTGGAGTGCAGATGTGTGTTAAAACATCTGTGGTGGGGTCATTTGGATTTGCATTGGCTTCCAAATGTTTTGTGACTGACATAGTGCAGCCTCTAGATCCTTGTATGTAAAGGCATCTTGTTATATGGAGAGGTTTCAGTGCAATGTTTAGAATCAGATTGCTATGGTCAAGGGGGCAATCTATGTGGGATAGAAGCCTGGTTGGTGCATTCTCTTGCAGACCCTTACCCACCACAAATGACAGAACTCCCTCGAGCACTGTGTCCCAGTTGAACTCCTTGTATTTCGAGAAGCAAATACCAAACCTTCAGTGCAGCTACAAGAAACACCACAAAAAAGTGGAGGATGATGAAATGGATTCACAGTCCACACTGGGAGACACTTAGCCCCCAGTGGCAATAGTTTACCTACAAAGAGAAAATTCAGCACTGCTGCCTCATATCCATTGGAAAAGATGAAACCATGTCCTCCAGGTCACATAGATGCAGACCCAGATTTGATGGTCTCACTACAAAGGAAGCTAAAGCTCCTGAAAACAACATATATTTTAAGTGCCCAACCTCAGAAGCAGTTTCTCAAGAAATCTTTATGCCGGCAGAGCTCCATGTTTGTGGAGTTTCTACCCTGTCCTTTGCTTTTGGAAGCTCCTCTACCACCTCCAAGTTTGTGAACTCCTGAGCATTTTCCATTCCAGATGTGTATTCACAGATTTTCAAATCTTCTCTAATTGTGTCTTACTTGGGGTGAAGGTAATGCCAAGGCATTGTTCTGAATGAAAGTGGGAAGATTTGGGGGTAGCACATATTTGCATACACATTGCATTCTTTTTTCAGTTTTCCATTGGAAATACTGAATCCCTGACTGTCAGGGGTAGAAGGAATTCTCCTTCAAAGAATAGCCTGACACTTACAAGAAACAACACCCAGGGAGACATCATCTCTTGGAGACATCATTTAGCCATCTGTGTCCCTGAGACATCATGTGGCCATCTGTCTTCCTGAAATATCCTGAGGTTATCTCACCTTGTGTAAACATCCAGGAACTGCCGATAAGAGAGCTTTCCCATCTCCAGCATATAAAATCCCCTGTGTGAACAATGTATTTTGAAGGTTGATCAGAACTCCTGTCTTGCTGTCATCTCTCGTGTCTCTTGTCCCTTCATTCCTCCCTATCTAGGTTCGCTGCCCACGTTGATGTGTCCTGCCAGCCGGGACATCTGCCGCCCACTGACTGGGGCTCGAGCCTTTGAGTGATAGGGAACCCCATCCTCCTGGAAAACTTGGTCAAGCGGAGCTCGCAATTGCCTCAGCAGACACCACCGAGAGACAGATCCAGGAGGAGAGTTCAGATGACGCACGGGGAGTGACCCACCATGGGACAAGCAGTTTTGTCACATGATTTGTATTTGTCGGGCCTCAAGGAGTCCTTCAAGACATGGGGGGCACGTGTTAAGAAAAAGGACTTAAAATTTTTCTTTTCATACATAGTGGAATTGTGTCTATGATTTCACCTTGAAGGGACCATTAATGGTAAAAGATGACTTAGAGTAGGAGACTGTTTAAAAGATTATTATAAATCCTTTGGACAGAAAAATTGCCTGTTCCCACCTTTTCTTACTGGAAATTAATTAATGAATTTCTTAAAAGTTCACCCTTTGACAATGGTACCTTAAAACTTTTCAGGATTGGGAAAGAGACTATGCAAAAGACCTCTCGTCCCCCCTCGCATGCCCATCAGTTAGTATAGACATAGACCATTCTCAGTCTCCCCAGGACCCTGGAAAACTTCCTGGTCCCCCTCAAAATACCACCCTAATGAGTGGGGCTGCAATGGTTACCAACTGCCTTTATCCAGTTTTAAATCCTGGAGACACATTGACCCCTGGGGAGAAGGCTAACTTGGAGAAGGAAGCAGCTCTCTATGATTCAGAAGACCCGCCACCGCTTAGCACCCAGCCACAGCCTATAGGACATACACATCCACCTCCCTCCTATATCTCTCCTGCCTTTTGTGCTCCGGCCCTTCAGGGGCCAAATCCCCCCACCAGATATTTTTTCCCCAATTCCCTTGCCTAACTTGGCTCCCTTGGGAGAGTCTCTCCAACATAGACTGGAAGAGATCCAAATTTAAAAAGAATTAAGATCCCTTGACTCTGAGCTTTATTCATTAGCCTTAGGCATGGAGTCAACGCAAGCTGGCCCAAAGTGGTCTAATACAAAGGCTAGGCCGCTCCATTGGACTGTTCTCACCTTTCAGTCACCCTCAGTTAGATAGTTAAGCCTGCCCAGGTTGATGTCAAAGACTTAGACAAGGATCAAGAGGAGGAAGCGGGGGAAATGGATCAAGGAGATCAGGAGGACTTCATCCCTAGGCAGGAAGGAACCCAGAGTGTCTAGAAAACATTAAGCCTGCGTTTTCTTGAAAAAACTTAAAAAGTCTTGTGCTCACTATGGACCCACTGCACCCTACACGTAGGCTTTATTAGAAAGCTACATGACACAATGTCTTATTCCCAACGATTGGAAATTTTTAGACCAAGCTACCCTCAAAGCCGTAGACTTCCTGTTATGGAATGCAGATTTCAAAGAGCACTGTCAGGAAACTGCTCAGAAAAATTTAACTAAGCCCTTCTCTAATTCCTGGACTTATGTTAAGCTAGTGGGCAATGCGCCTTTTGACACTAAAACTTAACTGGCACGTTTCCCTGCTGGACTTTTGACACAGATTCAGATGGCTGGCTTACATGCTTGGAGACGCCTCCCTCAAAAGGCCTCGGCTACCACTTCCCTGGCAAAAATTCGACAAGGGCACGACAAGCCTTATAGCGACTTTGTTCCCCGGCTTAACCTAGCTGCGGGATTCTTGCTTGGACCAAGCGAAAGCGAAAGCACCTTTGTAAAACATCTTGCCTTTGAAAACGCCAACCTGGCATGTCAGGATGTTCTTCGACCACATAAGAAAAAAGTGAAACTTTCTGACTTTATTAGACTCTGTGCAGGGGTGGGTGTAGCCCTTGCCATGGGTCTCGCCCTCGGTGCCGCCTTTAACAACGCCTTTCACAATCCTGGCTCACCTACTTGCTTTACTTGTAAACAACCTGGCCATTTTGCACGTGAGTGTCCGACAGGCAAACAAAGCCTAAGAATAGTGTCTTTTCAAACTGAGGCTAAACTGCCCCCAGCTACCCTTTGCCCTAGATGTGGTAAAGGTCATCACTGGGCCAGTGAGTGTAGATCTAAGACAAATGCCCTCAGCAGCCTATCTCAAAATCCTTCTCCACAATTGCCTCATTCCAATTAGCCACCCCAGGCAGCGCAGGATTGGACCTTTTTGCCGCCACGGATACAATATTAGACTCAACGCAAGGGCCCCAGATAATACCCGCTGGAATTATGGGTCCCACTCCATCTCATACATGTGCCCTTATTCTTGGAAGAGCCTCTACTACCTTACAAGGTGTTCAGGTCTTCCCTGGCATTTATGATAATGATTTCACTGGAGAAATAAAAATACTGGCCACAGCTATTAATGGAGTTGCGGCCATCCCAGCAGGAACAAGACTTGCAAAATTAATACTCCTTCCCTTGGATTCAGGAGGCACTTCCACCACTCAAACCTACCGAGGGGGACTACCTCCTTGGGCTCCTCTGATGTATATTGGGATCAGCCCATTTCTCACAATAGACCCACCTTTATCTTACTTATTGAAGAAAAGGAATTGCAAGGAATTCTTGATACTGGAGCTGATGCCAAAATTATTTCTCAAAAATACTGGCCAACAGGTTGGCCCCTCACCCCATCCTTGACAGACCTTAAAGGGATAGGACACTCAAAAAATCCTCTGGTCAGCTCTAGGGCTCTTTGCTGCACTGATAAAGAGGGTAATAAGGGAACTGTCACTCCTTTCTTTGTTCCTGACCTCCCTGTTAACCTATACGTCTGAGATATTTTGAGTCAAATGTAAGTTATTCTTTCCAGTCCCAATTCCATGGTGACTCATCAAATGCTTCATATGAATTTTGTCCCTGGTACAGGTATGGGGAGACTGAGACAAAGACTGGTTGAGCCTATACAACCCATACAAAAAACAAATACATATAGACTTGGGTATTTGGATTTTTAGTGTTGGTCCCTGACCCTCCTGTACCCCATGCAGATAAAATTATTTGGGAGACCCAGACTCCTGTGTCGGTGGATCAGTGGCCCCTTACCCAAGAAAAATTGGAGGCTGCCTCCATGTTAGTGCAGGAACAGCTGGCAGCCGGCTATGTAGAGCCATCAAGCTCACCATGGAATAATTCTATTTTTGTTATCAAGAAAAAATCAGGTAAGTGGCACCTTTTACAAGATTTGTGTGTCATTAATAAAGTTATATGCCTGATGGGAGCACTACAGCCAGGCATTCCCACACCAGTGGCTATTCCCAAAAACTATTGTAAAATGGTTATTGACTTAAAAGATTGCTTTTTTACCATTGCTTTACATCCTGAGGATAGACCTTATTTTGCCTTTAGTCTCTTTCACATTAATTTTCAGGGCCTTATGCAGAGATTTCAATGGAAGGTTCTTCCCCAAGGTATGGCCAACAGCCCTAGTCTTTGCCAAAAATACGTTGCTCAAGCAGTAGACCCTGTGAGAGAGCAATGTCCACAAATTCATATTTTACATTAATTGGATGATTTGTCAATTGCTGCACCTAATATCCATGACGTTAATAATTGTTACCTGGACCTTTACAAAACCCTCACTACCTTGGGACTACAGATAGCTTCTGATAAGGTTCAAACACAGGACCCTTATACCTATTCGGGCCTTAAACTTCAAGATAATCAGATTCAAATTCCTAAAATACAACTACGTGTGGACCATCTTCACACTCTTAATGATTTTCAAAAATTACTGGGTGATGTTAAATGGCTAAGAACATATTTAAAATTACCCACTTGTGTACTTTTGTCCCTTAATGATATTTTGAGACGTGATTCCCACCCCTCCTCCTCTCAAAAGCTTACACCCGAGGCATTACAGGCATTAAACCAAGTCACAGAAGCCATTGCCCAACAGTTTGTTACACAAATTTCTTATAACCTTCCTCTGGTTCTGGTTATTTTACAAACTCCTCATACACCCACAGGAATATTTTGGCAGCGAAATCCACATTTTAAAAATAAAGGCTGCCCCTTGCTTTGGGTCCATTTACCCACCACATCCTCCAAGGTTATTACTGTTAATCTTGCTCAGGTAGCTTCTATTATTATTAAAGGTCGTTTGTTTCTCGACAACATTTTGGCAAAGAACCTCATAATAATTTAATTCCATATACGAAGGACCAAACCGAATTTTTAATACAGACAGGGGATGAATGGGGTATTGTCCTATCAGGCTTTTGGGGAACAATTGATAACCACCTCCCCAATGACCCCCTTTTATATTTTGTCCAGTTACATCCATTTATTTTTCCCAAAATTACTCAAAAGGCTCCCATTCCTCAAGCCCTTAATGTCTTTACAGATGGTTCCAGTAATGGCTGAGCGCTCTTTGTTGTCAATCACCAGCCTACCACCTTTGATACTATCTATCAGTCAGCACAGTTTGTGAAATTGTTTGCCATAACACAAGTTTTTATAATATTTTTTTTACAATCCTGTTAATATTTATACAGACAGTGCCTACATTGCTCATTCTGTGCCCCTGCTGGAGATTTCCCCCACCATTAAGGCTTCTTCCAATGTGGCCTTTCTGTTTCACCAGCTTCAGCAGTTAATTCAGGCCAGACAATACCCATTTTTCTTAGAACACATCAGGGCACACTCTGATCATCCCAGGCCTCTAACACAAGGTAATGCCCAAGCTGATGCAGCAACTCGTTCCATCTTTCCAATTTTTGTTGGCTCCATTCAAAAGGCCACGGAGTTACACAATCTTCACCATCTAAATTCCAAGAGCCTTCAATTACTTTGTAAAATTACCAGGCCACAGGCACGAGAAATAGTAAAAGCATGCCCAGGTTGCACTGTCTCCCTCCCCATTCAACACATAAGAGTTAACCACTGAGGATTACTGCCCAATGAGTTTTGGCAAATGGATGTTACTCATTTTCCTGAATTTGGAATTACCAAATATATACACGTTTCTATAGATACCTTTTGCGACTTTATTTTTGCATCACCACATTCAGGAGAGGCTACCAAATATGTCCTTTCTCCTCTTGTTTCAGCCTTTTCCATAATGGGTAAACCAATACATATTAAAACAGATAATTATCCTGCATATACCTGTGCCAACTTTAAATAGTTTTGTGCTACCTTGCAAATTCGTCATCCTACTGGAATTCCATACAACCCTCAGGGTCAAGGCGTTGTGGAATGTGCCCACCTTACCTTATAGACTTGGATAACCCTCCATAAGGCTTCCGCCCTTGTATTTACCACTCCCAGGCATCGCCTTAACCATGCCTTATTTGCCCTTATTTTTCTTACCCTAGACAGTGAAGGCCATTCGGCCGCAGACAGAAACTGGCATCCCTTGTCCCATTCTGTTCGCCCACCTCTTATGTGGTGCAATTCCCTTACAAATAAATGGAAAGGTCCAGATCCTGTCCTCCTCTGGGGACGAGGCTCAGCTTGTCTTTTGGACCAAGAGCAATCAGCCCCAAGATGGTTACCAGAATGCCTGGTTAAACAGGTTAATGACTTACCTCAACACAGGGATGGAGGCCCTCTTCCTGAGGACAAATTTTGTTCTTTTTCAAATGCAGCCAACAATCTGTGTGAGGATCCTGCTTTAGGCACTTCTGCTTAACAGGTTTGTACATGGAGGCCTTGGCCCTCCACGTTCCAACATCATGGAGTAAGTTTTTGGGCACCCCTGTGAATGCAAGGGATGATCTTGGACTCAGGCTCCCACTAGTTGGACCCAGACTGCTGACTGCGTGACTAAGGTGGCTTACCTCCATGCCGAGGTTGACCATAAACTTGGAGGAGTTCATCAGCCTAAATGGGTATGTGTTAAGAAGCCAAAGTTTATTCCCCCTAGTACAAGTAAAGCTCTCCAAAATTCTTCTGCAACCTGTTCACATATCCAGGTGAGGCATGACTCTTATTATGTGTCGCCCTCAATTTGTGTTAACAAGCAGGGAGAACAATTTTTTGAAGCCTCCCAAGCTAAAACTCATGCAGCAGGGGGGACCACTATTCATTATATCCCCGTTCTATTTGACCAGGGAGGAGAAGGCAAATACACCAAGCTACAGTCAGCTGGTTGCCGAGGCCCTGTCGGTAAACCCTCCTGCTGGCCCATTAAGGCCCCTACAGGGGTCACTGATGGTGGAAGAACCACTGATGCTGTCAAGCATCCTCAGATAATCAAACTTTTGAAATCCCAAATCCCTGAGCTCACATATCATCCCTTAATGTAGCCTACATCCCAGCTCCCAGGTTTAGATACCAATACTTTAGATATTTTGGAAACTACCTTCTCCTTGCTTAATAATTCCAACCACACCCTTGCTGGTGATTGCTGGCTCTGCATGACAACAGGGGCAATCATGACTATGGCAGTTCTTATTAATTCTATCATAGACAATGATAATACATGCCAACCCGGATTTCCTTTTTAAGTACAACTTATAGGCACTATTACATTATGTCTTTTAGGCGCGATGCAGAATAACACCTATGATATTGATGTTGGAGTTACTTTCTTTGAAAATTGCTCAAAATACAAAATTATTCCTCACCCACCCCAACTCTTTGTCCCCCCAATGGCAGAGTTTTAATGTGTGGAGGAAACTTGGCATTCCCCAGGCTTCCAGCGAATTGGACCCGTGGCTCTGTTCTTGCCTTATTACTCCCTGATAAAACTATAGTCCCAGGAGACGAACCTCTACCCATTCCTAGCCTAGACACCTTATTCAAAAGACACAGGCGGGCAATACAGGCCTTACCACTCATTTTCAGCCTTGGAATAACAGCTGCTGTGGGCACAGGTACACTGGCTTAGGCACAGTTATACACTCTTACCATCGCCTGTCTCAACAACTTATAAATGATGTACAAACTCTATCAGGAACCATTAAAGATCTGCAGGACCATATAGACTCCCAGGCAGAAGTGTTCCTTCAAAAAGAAGAGGCTTAGATTTGCTGACAGATAACCAGGGAGGTATTTGCTTGGGCTTAGGGGAACGATGCTGCTTTTATGCCAATAAATCAGGCATAGTATGCACTAAAATTAAGCACCTTCAATAAGATCTAGAAAGAAATGACGTGAACTATTTGAAAATCCCCTCTGAACTTGACTTAATGGATTTCTACCCTACCTTCTTCCCCTATTAGGCCCTTTGTTGGGTTTACTTATAATTGTGTCCATAGGACCCTGCATTATAAACAGGCTGGTACAATTTATTAAAGAACAGATTAATATTTTGGCCTCTAAGCCCATACAGGTCCATCATCGTCTGGAGATGGAAGACCGTGCTGCCAACATTTAAAAGGATGTTCTATCCTTCTCACAGGCTTATTTCTTAAGTTTACATCCCCACAGATCTCTCTTATATAAAAGTATGAGTAACAGCTCTGACCAACCATCTTCTGCCCTTGCCATAAGGTTTCGTCCCCCATGGGCCCCTCCACTTGAGGGAGGATGCACCCATGGAATGAGGATGTTATCCCAGTTCATTATTGTGATTGTCTCTTCACATGTGCTGACATTTATATTCAATCTCTACCCAAAAGTCTATTTCTAAAGAAATTTTGGTCCCACTCCTATACTCACTCTTGTTTCTAAACCTACCAACTATCATCCTAATCCTACTTACTATCCCTTTTTGATTGGATGTTCTCTTCGACATTCAATCATCGAAGATACAAGGTCCAATGCCATTGTATATCGATTCATCTGAGACGTCTGTGCAGAATATAATTCAAAACTAAGTATCCCACTCGAGGGCCTAATGCCTTACTGGGCTTCAAATTTACCTAGATTTCTGTTGGTTCCAATACCATTATTCATCTCGCAGAAGGATTCCTAACCAAAATCGAACCTGTTATTAACCCTAACCATACACTGTTTGCTCAATCTCACTTTACAGAAGAGCAGGTACAGAGTTGGTCTTACAATAAAAGAATGTAGGGGATCTTCCACCTGCTGAGAACCTCAAAGGTCCATGCAGAAATGATCCCTGGATAAAATGTAGGCAGCAATGGAGGACCTAACAGAGCAAAAATCATATTTCATGGCAAAAACTCTGGTCAGGATGAAGGGATGTGTCTGAAACAGCCGCTTTCTTCTTAATATAGAGAGGATGGACCAAACCAGGCCTGTGTGGAGAGCTGTTCTCAGGTGCCTATGGTTGAAATATCATTCTTACTTTTGAAAGTGTCACAGGAAGTAGGGGCAGCCTCCATTTCATGGTACCCTATGAAACAACTGTTAGGACAAAGTGGTTGTCAAGGCAGTGACCTCATTCAGTTCCTGAAGGAATTGACCTACCTAACTTCCTTGGTGATGGAACTCTCTGAACTTGGGATCCAGGAAGCAAGGCATCCAGAGCCAGTCCCAGTCCCAGTCACATTGGGCTCACTTGTTTGGATTTACCAAAGAAAGGGTCAGTCTTTCTTGGTACCTACTGATGTGAGGATGGCCAAATGCCAGGAGAGCTCTGAAGAGGGGCCTTTCCAGGGAAAGCAGATAGTTGCTCACCAATGGCTCCTGGCAACTTCACAGAGACAAGATCTGAGACCGTACAGGGCATTTCGGGGGAACAGAGTATGGCCCACCAGTCAGAGGACACTCCATATATTCACACACCTACTTGGGAGAAGGAGGTGCCGTTTGAGTATGGGTGTGAGTATGTGGTTTTGTCTCATGTTCTGAGAATAGATAGGAAAGTCGGTTTGTTTGGTTTGGAGTGGACTGTTTCTTGTATGTCATTTGACAAGGCAAGTGTTTCTATATCTGTGTATCCTACTGTGTCCACGGTTGTAGACATTAGAAAAGACAATGCATCAATGGATGTGTCCTGTCTAATAGAATGCTCCCTTCATTCATCCGGCCCAATTTATGAATGGACTGCAGCTTGCCTTATAGAAGGGCAAAACCTATTATCTTCCCAAGTTTCAGTTGTCTTCCTGAATTCTGGAAACTCTCCAGAATAGGCTCATGGTTTTGTGTCCAAGATATAAACCACTTCCAAACTCTGTGAAATGGCCATGTACTGAATAGCTGAAGGGAATGGGAGCATCTCAGAAAACTCAGATATCAGTGTGACCAGGAAAGTCTCAGAGGAGAAACCCTGCTTTGGGCCTTTTGCTTGCCTATTGTATTGTTGCCCTTAATGTCAGGAAGGTTTTTGCCTCAGGCCACACTTTGTGAAGCCTGAAGAAAATAATTTTCATATGGAAAAGAATGGGCATCACCTGTGGCTCTTTGCTTAATTGCTTTGGAAAGGGATGCGTCTGAATCAGCATCTTGGCCCTGTATGAGGCTGTGGCTTAAGTTCTCAGCACCAGATGGATCTAAAGAAAGATCCCATGTGTGCATCCAAAACAAAAATGACAAAAAGTTTAGTTTTTGTGGATGAAGTTTCTTGCCTTTCTCTCTTAGTTTCATGACCTTCATCAAGTGAGAATAGGGATCCTTTGGGACAAATGAGTTCTTCAAATCCATGCAGAGGTGCTTGGGTTTCCTCATGACTCCAAATCACATGAAGAGTCTATACCTGACAGTCAGTAGGCCTCAAATTAGAGAAGCAGAGCAGTATTAAGAGCTGGCCTACTTGATCACTCCTGGTTCACAGGAAGGGTGTCCAGGCCACAATGACTTTAGGCAAATGAGGGGCAAGGGAGCTTTTATTTAAAACTGTCTTTGGATGTGCCCCTCATGGAAATATCCAGCCACAGGTTATGATGAGTGTATATATGGAAGAATATGAGGGCTATGTGGGAGGTTTTGGTTTTAATTCTGGTTATTTGTGTGGCAGTTGGGAGATGACTGGGTCCACCGGGGTTTAAACTCTGGTGTGATTCCCCTTAGAGACTGTGTTGTGGAACTGACCTCAGAGAATTATTGCCATGAAATGTGTTGGGATTTTTGGAGGCCACGCATGAGAGTCACCCTTGGAAACTGAGATCTAGACCAAGGGTGGCTTTCCACACAGCACAGGGAATCTCAGCAATGATATCATATGATTTTATTCTGAAAGACTTGGCAGCCATAGTTGAGAGTCAAAACAAACATGGACCTCACATTGTAGACCTCTATGGGCCTGGCTTCAGGTAACTTTTTGGCCACTCTTTGGGAAGCCTTGCCTGTGAGAGTTCACTAGAGCATTAATTGAAATGAGCTTCCTCACCATTTAACGGTACCTGAATGAATTGAAACCCACAGTGCCTCCAAATTCATCCTTGAAAAATGGCTACATAAATACCATGTCATTTTTGAAATTTCCATGACCAGGTGGCACTGGACAACCATGAATGTCCTGTTGCTGATTTGAGTCTACCAGACACTGCCTTGATTGACAGGGTTTCATGATAATGATGTAGAACAGAGATGTCCTTAAGTTGGAGCCTGCTGATTAGTGGTCGTAGAGCAGTGTTGTGCACATGTGTGTTAAAAAATCTGTGGTGCGGCCATGTGGATCTGCCATTGGCTTTCAAATGGGTTATGACTTACATGGAGCAGCCAGCAGAACCTTGTATGTAAAGGCATCTTGTTATATGGAGAAGTTTCAGGGCAATGTTCAGAATCAGGTTGCTATGGTCAAGGGCGCAAGCTATGTGAGATAGAAGCCAGATTGGTGTATTCTCCTGTAGACCCTGACCCACGACACATGACAGAACTCCCTCCAGCAGTTTGTCCTAGTTGAACTTTTTGTATTTCGTGAAGCAAATACCAAAATCCCAGTGCAGCGGCAAGAAACACCACAAAAAGTGGAAGGTGACCAAATAGCTTCACAGTCCACATGGGGAGACACTTAGCCCCCTGTGGCCACAATTATCTACAAAGAGAGAATTCAGCACTGCTGCCTAATGTTCATTGGAATATAACAGACCATGTCCTCCAGGTCACATAGATGCAGACCCAGCTTTGATGGTCTCACTACAAAGGAAGCTAAAGCTCCTGACAACAACATATATTTCAAGTGCCCAACCTCAGAGGCAGTTTCTGAAGAAGTCTTTAGGCCAGCAGAGCTCCATGATTGTGGAGTTTACACTGTCCCTTACTTTTGGAAACTCGTCTACCACCTTCAAAGTTCTGAACTCCTGAGCAATTTCCATTTCAGATATGTATTCACAGATTTTATAACTCTTCTCCTCAAATTGTTTCTTACTTGGGGCAAAGGAAATGTCAAGGAATTGTTCTGGATGAGAGTGGAAGGATTTTTGTGTAGCACATGTTTGCATACACATTGGATTCATTTTCCAATTTTCCAATTGAAATACTGATTCCCTGACACTACCCCATACCCTACTAGACTCTGTGTACTAATCCTAATATGATGGAGAAAAATAACCCCAAAAAATTGAAATACAAGCATTTCAAAAGTGGCATGGTGTATAGTTGGACTTGCCTTATGCACTGTATAGGGTAGGAGTTATAAATCTTGTCAATTTTTTGTTGAAATAGTTCTCCAGTTGTTTTTATAGTTAACAAATATGTGAATTCCTGTCTCCCTTTCGCTGTAGCCTATTCAGCGTATGTATTTTTATAAGCACATATACAATCCTACCTGGTACCACACGTACACTATTTTGTGGTGGCTGACTTGGCAGATACAAATTGTGAGAAGAGATCACTCCTCCTAAATGCTGATGGAACTGAAAATTTAACTTTTGGGTGAGTTTCCTAGCTTAACAACATTATATATAAATCCATGTTCAGTAAAATGAATATTTTTGATCTGTGAATGATATATATTTCATGGTGAATTTCTATTGGCATATAGTGCTACTTTTTAATATCTGTATATATATATATATATATATATATATATATATATATATATATATATATACACACACACTCTCCAGATTTTTCAAAATATGAAATATATCTGTCTTATTATACATTTCCTAAATTCATTCATATTCATGTATGTGGATTTATAATCATCTTTGCACAAGATTATTCTCAGAAATATTCATCCACCTGAAATACATATTTGTTCCCTACTACTGAAAACTAACTTCAGTGAATGGTGTATACAAATCCTAATATTTCTACAGTAACTGACCAAGTTTAACATCAATGCAAGTAGACTCCTATGGGACATGATGTGTATTTTGAAGTTAATTTTTTTCAACACTGGTGCATTACAATTTCTTTAGTTTATGCACATCATTGGGTATATATTTCATCCACAAGTTCGCAAATTTATAGGCATTTGTTTCACTTTCAATCACTTTCTACTTCAGAACACATATATTCCTTCATGTTTCTTAACTGGTCTTTTCATGAGACTTCTTTCCAAACACATTATTTTTGATATCCATAAGTACTTTTGAAGCAAATCTCACACACCGTACATGATGAACCATAACCCTAATATTACCATTAGATGTATAGCTGGTTAGAATGAATGATTGTATATCAATATATGATTTCTTATATATTTTCAGATATCAATTCCATCCATTATTTAAAGTGGAACCAGTTATATTATTTATACACAATAATGTCTATTCATGCTTTATCTCTATATTCATAGACACAGGGTACACCTCTTTATACCCCCAATACTAATTTACATGTCTTCAAAATATTCCTCCTTGAAATGGTGGAAGAAATACTCATGTCACCTGACCTACGTATACATTTTATCACAGTAATATTCTGGACACAAAAAGCAAAGGTCACACTTATGATTATACCAATGTAAAGGTTGGTTGAGCGTTGGAGTAAGAGACCACCAAGAGACTGTCACATGCAACAGCAAAGTGTTTATTGGGGGTCCAGCATGCTGTGGCTCAGAGCTCACTTGAATTTAGCAGAGAGCCCTGAGAACAGCTTAAGCAGAGCTTATATACTTTTCTTAGAGAGGGCGGGGAGTGAAATTTATTGATGGGTCATGGCAAGTGGGCGGTTTGTTTGCAAATGTGTGAGGGAGTACATTCTGCAGTTTGGCAATTGGGGACAGTACATTCGGGGAACAAGATAAGCAAACAGTTCTCAAGATTTCAATAGTGTTTTGTTAAGCATACAGTAAAACAGAAATTGACAAGTACCTATTTTATTATCCTTTCATTCCCCACTTCTTTTTCTGGTTACTTTTAATCATAAAAGTGATCATTGGGGGGTGTCACAATTTATGTCTGCTATTCGGGAATGTTGTTGTCTGATTACCATAAGTTTAACTTGTCCAGTTTGAGCTTGGAGAAAGGAAACTACACGGTTGAGCATACAGGGCCTTACAGTTAGCAATAATATGAAGATTATTAAAGGACCGGCCAAGGCTGATAAAAGTGTAGTTACCCACAGGGACTGTGTGAACCAAGACTCAAACCACCCTTTTTGGGCCTCTGTCTCTCGTTGACACTCTTCAAGGCGTTTTTTTTTAATTTACTCATAGATTCTTTTACAACTCCAGTATCCAGTATCGTCAGCATAAAAACAATACTCTTTCCTCAATGCAGCACAAAGGCCCCTTCTCTCATGAAGAGAAGGTCCAAACGTCGCCTGTTCTGTAAAACTACTTCAGAGAGCGAGGTTAAAGATTCCTGTAAAGCTGTGATGGAGGTTTTTAATATCTTTAAGTTTTGGTCTATTGGTACTTCTCATTGGGTTATTTGTTGTGTCCCATGGACTAGGGCAGTGGTTCCTGTGCCCACCCCTGCAGCAACTCCTATTCCGAATAGGATGGCTAAAGTGAGGGATACAGCTTCCCGGCGGAACCGAGTTTTTTGCCCCCCTATTTGATTTTGAAATGAACCTGTTTCATGATAGAGCACTCTGGGAATCATCTGCAGCATTACATAATTAATCACATCTGTTGACCATTTTATGAACCCATTAACAATGTTTAAGTATATAGAATTACACTTTTGTAGGAACAGACAAGGCAAGGCACCTAAGATAGCACCGAAGCTAGGGAAACAGTCCTATTTGGTTGCAAACTGATTTAGAGGGCATTGCTTCTGTTGTAATCAATTAATCCGCTGAACCCCAAGTTTAGGTAGTTTCAGAATTTTGTACCCAACATTTAGGGAAAGTGGCTTAGAAGTTCACAGTCTGCAGAAGTTCACAAAAAGCTGTTTTTTTTTTCTGTTTTATTTCCTCTGTTCTATGCACATTTACTTTTTAAGGACACTTGGGAGGGGGAGAGTTTTTGTCTTCTCTTTTTTTTTTCTCCCTGCCAGCTATTACCATGGAGCCCAGTTGGTAACTTCTTTATCTTAGAAATGTAGCCATCTCTGTGAAGCCACAGCTCAAGGCCAGAGGCCTTGTTCACATATTTTGTGAAAAACTAGTAAAGGGGTGTCTAGCATAGCAGAGCTGATTTTTCCAGCCCATGGTAAGTAGAACAGGGCAACAAGACAAGAGGAAGTTTATCTACATTGAACTCCTTCATAGGGACTCTTTTGCTAAAAGTCCTAAAGTCAGCCATGGTGAAGACTTCTGGAGAAGGTCAGTTAAGAAATTTCTGTGGTCCTGGTACAGAGGGGGAAGACATGAAAGGCAGGTGGTGAGAGCAGCTCCGTGGATCTGAGAATGAGGAAGAAGAGATGTAAAAGAATAATGGGAAAGGGGTTTGGGATTTTCCTAGCAACAAAAAGTTGAGCAGTAGAACAGATAGACCAGAGGGGAAGATGGGAGTGAGTATCTCAAAAAGCCTGTGAGGGACTTCAAATTCTTTGTAACCTGTTTTCAGTGTTGACAAAGCAACTTTAAAGGCCATTTTCATTACATCTTGGATAGGGTCTGAGGGCTCTCCTCAGCCTGTTTGAGCTTTGGGTTAGCTGGTAAAAGGACCTGTTGGGACCCGGTGCGGACACTGACAGGAGAAGAAAGGAGTGAGTGGGTAGAGGGGTACCTCAGTACCTGCTACCTCAGCAAGGGGGCAATTGTCTGAGAACCAGCGGTGGTTTGGGTATTTGATCTAGTATTTGGAGGGGAGAAATCAGGTTGCTGAGGTGGGATTGACAGCAGAGCATCTGGAGTAGAAGGCAGAGGGTGAGGTTCTATTGGAGAAGGATAGTTCAGGATTTGAGTGAAGGAGGAAAAAGGCCTCCACATAGGGGAATTTCCTTCCACGCTATTGAGCACTTGCCACGGTTAAAAAGGTCACACAGAATTTGGGGTTCTAGAGACCCCCCTGGGGGTCATCGGTTTTGGTTGTTAATTGGTAATATGGCCAATGCTGTGTACTGAATTTGATGAAAAGTTTGGGTTCCACTAGGCAGCCCCTATATGCTCACATCCCCATGACTCACAGAAGAAGTCGGCTTTTCCCTCACACAGCCTTGGCTTTTGTGTCTTTGATAACTGCCGGGTAAACATAGTAATCTAGGCTAGCCAACCTGCATCTGGCTCGCGTTTCCCTTCACCCACAATAGCAAAACTCACACACTCTTCCTGATAAACCATAACCCTAATATTACCATTAGATGTTTAACTCGTTGGAATGAATGTATGTATATCAATATAAGATTTCCTGTATATTTTCAGATATCAATTCAATCCATTATTTAAAATTGGAACCAGTTATATTATTTATTCACATTATGATCTATTAATGCACTATCTCTGTATTCATAGACACAGGGTAAACTTATTTGTATCCAAAATACTAATTTATAAGTCTTCAAAATATTGCTCCGAGAACTGGTGGAAGAAATACTCATGTCACCTTAACTACAAATATATTTTATCACAGTAATATTCTGGACACAAAAACCAAAGGTCACACTTATGCTTCTAAAAAAATCTAAATGGAAAGTGAGCACGGATTACTAAAATCATCCACGTTCAGTTTGCCTAATGCTCTCTAATGTCAATCCTATTGGTGACTACATATTTGTTTCTTCCTAAGATTATATATTCTCTCAAGCATGTTGAAATTGTCTAATCCAATCACTCACTTTATACTTTGCCTGATTTCCTAATGTCTCTATTGATATCTGCTTTCCTACATATTTTCACCAGTTCATCATTGTGACTGACTCTTCACATGTGCTGACATTTACAGTCATTCTCTACCAGAAAACCTATTTCTAAAGAACTTTTGGTCCAAATCCTATGCTCACTCTTCTTTCAAAATATACCAATTACCTTCCTAATCCTGCCCACTCTTCCTCTTTGACTGGATGTTCTCTGGTACATTCAATCATCCAAGGTAAATGGTCCTGTACCATTGTATGTCGATTTATCTGAGACAACTGTGCAGAACGTAATTCAAAGCTAAGTATCCCCATCAAGGGCCCAATGCACTTCTGGGCTTCAAATCGTACCTAGATTTCTGTTTTCATACGTATATTTCTCCTCTATATTCTTATAAATATTGCAGGTTCCGTATACCATTATTAATCCAACAGAATGATTCCTAACCCAAATTGAACATGTTATTAATACTAACCATACACTGTTTCCTCAATCTAACTTTACAAAAGAGCAGGGACAGAGTTGGTCTTAAAATACAGGAATGTAGGGGATCTTCCACCTGCTGAGAACCTCATAGGTCCATGCAGAAATAATCCCTGGAGAAGATGTATTCAGCTATGAAGGACCTGAGAGGGCAAAAGTCATCATCCATGGCAAACAACTTGATCTGGATGATCTGAATGAGGCACTTTCTTCTCAATGTAGAGAAGGTGGACCAATCCAGGCCTGTGTTGAGAGCTCTTCCAGGGTGCCTATGGTTGATATACCATTCTAACTTGTGAAAGTCTCACAGGAAATAGGGGCAGCCTCCATCGCATGGGACTCTTGGAAGCAACTGTTAGGACATATGGTTACCAAAGCAGTGATCTCATTCAGTTCCTGAAAGAAGTGACCTCACCTCATTTTCTTGTTGATTTAACTCTGTGAACATGGAATCCAGAAAGCCAGGCATCCAGAGCCAGTCCTAGTCTCAGTTTCAGTGTGCTCACTTGATTGGAATTAACAAGGATAGGGTCAGTCATTCTTGGTACCTACTAATGTGAGGATCGGCAAATGCCATGAAAGCTCTGAAGAGGGGCCTGTCCTGAAAAAGATGGTAGTGGCTCGGCACTGGCTACTGACAACTTCGGAGAGTTTCCCCAAAAAACAGATCTGAGACAGGACAGGCCATTTCAGGGAAAGTCAGTCAGTCAGAGGACACTCCAGTTAGTCACAGACCTACTTGGTGGAAGGAGGTGCCTTTGTGGGTGTGGGTGTGTGTTTGTGGTTATGTCTCATGGTCTGAGAATAGGTAGGAAAGGTGGTTTGTTTGGTTTGGACTGGACTGCTTTTAGAATGTCATTTGACAAGGGGAGTGTTTCTATATCTGTGTATCACACTGTGTCTGTGGATGTAGACATTAAAAAAGAGAATGCATCAATGATTGTTTCCTGTCTAGTAGACAGCTTTCCAGCGTTCATCCTGCCCAATTTATGAATAGAGTGTGGCTAGCCTTATTGATGTGCGTCACCTGCTACCTTCCTAAGTTCCTGTTTTCTTCCTGAATTCTGGCCACTCTGCTTTAGGCCTTTTGCTTACCTAATGTTCTGTTGCCCTGAATGTCAGGAAGGTCTTTGCCTCAGGCCACCCTTTTTTGAATCCTGAAGAAAACAGTTTTCAAATGGAAATGAATAGGCATCACCTGTGTTTCATTGCTTAAATGCTTTGGAGAAGGATGTGTCTCAATCAGCCTCTTCACCCTGTGTGAGGCTGTGGCTTAGATTCTCAGCACCTAATTTATTTAAAGAAAGATCCCATATGTGCATCCAAAACCAAAATGGCAAAAAGATCAGTCATTGTGGATGAAGTCTCTTGCCTTCCTCTGTTAGGTTCCTGACCTCTATCAAGTGAGAATAGGGATCCTTTGGGTCAAATGAGTTCTTCAAAGCCATGCAGAAGTTCTTGGGTTTTCTCATTACTCCAAATCGCATAAAGAATCTATACCTGAGAGTCAGTAGGCCTCAAATTGGAGAAGCAGAGCAGTATTAATGGCAGGCCTATTTGATCACTCCTGGTTCACCGGAAGTGTGTCCAGGCCACTCTGACTTTAGGCAAATGAGTGGCAAGGGAGCATATTTTTGACACTGTCTTGAGCTGTGTCCCTCATGGAAACCACCAACCGGAGTTTATGATGAGTGCCTATATGGAAGAAGATGAGCGCCATGTGGGAGTGTTTTGGTTTTAATTTTGGTTATTTGTGTGGCAGTTGGAAGAGATGACTGGGTCCACCTTGGCTTGAACTCTAGTGTGATTCCCCTTAGATACTGACTTCTGGAAATGACATCAGAGAAATATTGCCATGAATTGTTTTGGGATTTTAGGAGGCCACGGAAAAGAGTTGCCCTTGCAAACTGATCTAGGGCCAGGTTTGCTTTCCACAGAGCACTGGGAATTTCAGCTAGGATATCACATGATTTTATTCTGAAAAACTTGACAGCCAGAGTTGATAGGCAAAACACACATGGACCTCACATTGTAAACCTCAATGGGCATGGCTTCATGTGACATTTTGGCCACTCTTTGGGAAGTCTTGCCTGTGATAATTCTCCACAGCTTTCTATGAAATAAGCTTCCTCACCATTTAATGTTTCCTGATAAATACCATGAAATTTTTGAAATTCCCATGAACAGGTGGCACTGGAGAATCTTTGGATGTCCTGTTTCTGATCATGAGTGTACCACACAGTGCCTTGATTGACTGGGTTCCATGAAAATGGTGTAGAACAGAGATGCCAGTAACTTGGTGCCAGCTGAGTAGTGGGCCTAGAGGAGTGGTGGGCAGGAGTGTGATAAAACATCTGCAGTGGGGCCATGTGGATCTGCCATTGTCTTCAAAATGGCTTGTGACTGACATGGTGCAGCCAGCAGACCCTTATAAGTAAAGGCATTTTGTTATATGGAGAGGTTTCAAGGCAATGTTCAGAATCAGGTTGCTATAGTCAAGGGGGCAAGTTATATGGGAAAGAAGCCTAGTTGGTGCATTTTCATGCCGACCCTGTTTCACCACACGTGACAGAACTCCCTCCAGCACTGTGTCCCAGTTGAATTCCTTGTATTTTGTGAAGCAAATACCAAACTCCCAGTGCAGCTGCAAGAAACACCAGGAAATATGGAGGATGACCAAATGACTCCATGGTCCACAGGGGGGGAGACACTTTGTCCCCAATGGCCACAGTTGACCTAAAAAGATAGAATTCAGCACTGCTGCCTCATGGTCATTGGAAAATAAGAAACCACTTCCTCCAGGTCACATAGATGCAGACCCAGCTTTGATGGTCTCACTACAAAGGAAGCTAAAGCTCCTGACAACAACATATTTTTCATGTGTCCAAACTCAGAGGCTGTTTCTCAATAAGTCTTTATTCCACCAGAGCTCCATGTTTGTGGCATGTTTACCCTGTTCCTTACTTTTGGAATCTCCTCTACCACCTCCAAGTTTTTAAACTCCTGAGCATGTTCCATTCCAGATATATAATCACGGATTTTCAAACTCTTCTCTTCTAATTGTGTCATACTTGGGGTAATGGTTATGTCATGGCATTGTTCTGGATGAGTGTGGGAGGATTTTTTGTAGCACATAGTTGCCTACTCATTGAATTCTTTTTCTAATTTTCCTTTGGAAATACTTTATCCCTGACACTACCCCAAACCCTACTAGACTCTGACTACTAATCCTAATATGATGGAGAAAAATAACCCAAACAGATTGGAAATGCAAGCAGTTCAGAAGAGGCATGGTGTACAGTTGGAATTGCCTTTTGCATGATAAAGTGTAGCTGTTATAAATCTTGTCAATTTTTTGTTGAAATAGTTCTCCATGTGTTTTTAATTAAACAAATAAAGAAATTCCTGTCTCCCTTTCTCTGTAGCCTATTCAGCACATGTAATTTTATATGCACATATAGATTCCTACCTGGTATCACATGTACATTCTTTTGAGATGGCTGATTTGGCAGATACAAATTGTTAGCAGAGATCACTCCTACTAAACGCTGTTGGAACTGAAAATTCAAACTATTCGTGAATTTCCTAGTTGAACAATATTATACATAAATCATGTTGAGTAAAATAAATATATTTGGACCTGTGGATGATATATATTTCACAACAAATTTCGATTGTCGTATATATTGCTACTTTTTAATGTCTGTGTGTTATATGTGTATATATATATATATATATATATACATATGCATATATATATCCAAATATATGTGGATGATATATATCTCACAACAAATTTCGATTGTCATATATATTGCTACTTTTTAATGTCTCTGTGTTATATGTATATATATACATATACACACACACACACACACACACACACACTCCAGATTTTTCAAAATATGAAATATATGTGTCTTATTATACACTCTATAAATTCATTGATGCTCATGTATGTGGATTTATAATCAATATTTCACAAGATTATTCTCAAAAATATTCTTCCACCTGAAATACATATTGTTTCCTAGTACTGACAACTAACTTCAGTGAATGGTGCATACAAATCCTAATATTTCTACACTAACTCATCCTGTTTAACATCAATGCAAGTAGATTCCTATGGGATATGATGTGACTTTTGACATTCATTTTTATTTAACACTGGTACTTTACAATTTCTTCAGTTTATGCACATCATTGGATATATATTTCATCCACAAGTTCGCAAATTATAGGCATTTGTTTCATTTTCAATCACTTCCTGTTTTAGAACACATGTACTCCTCCAGGTTTCTTGACGGGTCTTTCAGTGAGACTTCTTTCCAAACACTTTATTTTCGATTTCCATAATCACTTTTGAAGCAAAACTCACACACCCTTCACGACAATCCATAACCCTAATGTTAACATTAGATGTACAACTGGTTGAAATGAATGAATGTATATCAATGTAAGATTTCGTATATATTTTCAGATATCAATTCAATCCATTATTTAAAGTGGAATCAGTTATATTATTTATTCACAGTATCGTCTATTCATGCATTATCTCTATATTCATAGACACAGGGTACACCTCATTGAACCCCAATACTAATTTGTATGTATTCAAAATATTGCTCCCAGAAATGGTGGAGGAAATACCCATGTCACCTGATCTACATGTACATTTTATCACAGTAATATTCAGGACACAAAAAGCAAAGGTCACACTTATGATTGTACCAAACCTAAACGGAAACTGAACACGGATTACTAAAACATCCATGTCCAGGTTGCCTAATTCTCTCAAATGAAAATCCTATTGGTGACTACATATTTGTTTCTTCCAAAGATTATATAATCAAACTCAACCCTTTTGAAAAAGTCTAATCCTGTCACTCACTTTATACTTTGCCTGATTTTGTAATGTCTCAATTGATATCTTCTTTTCTAGATATTTTCCCCAGTTCATCATTGTGACTGAATCTTCACATGTGGTGACACTTACATTCACCCTCTAACCGAAACCCTATTGCTAAAGAACATTTGTTCCAAATCCTATATTCACTCTCTTCCAAAACCTACCGAATATCTTCCTAATCCTAACTTCTATCACTTTTTGACTGGATGTTCTCTTCTACATTCAATCATCCCAGGTACAAAATACTATGCCATTGTATATCGATTTATCTGAGACATCTGTGCAGAAAGTAATTCAAAGCTAAGTATACCAATCAAGGGCCCAATGACCTTCTGGGCTTCAAATCTTACTTAGATTTCTGTTTTCATAATTATATTTCACCTATATATTGTTGTAAATATTGCAGGATCCCAATACCTTTATTCATCCTGTAGAATGATTCCTAACCGAAATTGAATCTGTTATTAACCCTAACCATACACTGTTCCCTCAATCTTACATTACAGAAGAGCAGGGACAGAGTTGGTCTTAAAATCCAGGAATGTAGGGGATCTTTAACCTGCTAATAACCACAAAGGTTGTTGCAGAAATGATCCCTGGAGAAGATGTAGGCAGCTATGAAGGACCTGAGAGAGCAAAAGTCATCTACCATGGAAAGCAACCTGGTCAGGATGAAGGGTTGTGTCTGAATCATCCTCTCTGATCTTAATGTAGAGAAGATGGACCAAACCAGGCAATTGTGGAGAGCTTTTCCTGGGTGCCTATGTTTGATTTATTATTTTAACTTGTGAAAGTGTCACAGAGAGTAGGGGAAGCCTCCATCTCATGGGACCCTTGGAAGCAACTGTTAGGACAAACTGGTTGCCAAGGCAGTGACCTCATTCAGTTCAGGAAGGAAGTGACCTCACCTCACTTCCTTGGTGATGGAATTCTCTGAACTTGGGATTCGGGAAGCCAGGCACCCAGAGGCAGTCCCAATCACAGTCCCAATGGTCTCACTTGTTTGGATTTACCAAGGACAGGGTCAGTCTTTCTTTGTACCTACTGATGTGAGGATGGCCAAATGCCAGGAAAGCTCTGAAGAGGGGCCTTTTCTGAGAAAGCAGGTAATGGCTCAGCGCTCGCTTCTGACAATTCCAGAGAGGTGGCTAAAGAGACCAGATCTGAGATAGGACAGGCCATTTCTGGTGAACATAGCATGGTCCACCACTCAGAGGAAACTCCGGATAGTCACAGACCTACTTGGGGGAAGGAGGTGTCTTTGTGGGTGTGGGTGTGGGTTTGTGGTATTGTCTCATGTTCTGAGAATAGGTAGGAAAGGCGGTTTACTTGGTTTGGAGTGAACAGTTTTTACTAAGTCATTTGATAAGGCGAGTGTTTCTATGTCTGTGTATCCCACTGTGTCCATGGTTGTAGATATTAGAAAAGAGGATGCATCATTGGATGTGTCCTGTCTAGTAGAAAGTTTCCCAGCATTCATCCTGCCCAATTTATGAATGTACTGCAGCTTGCCTTATCGATGGGCAACACCTGCTATCTTCCTAAGTTCCTGTTTTCTTTCTGAATTCTGGCCACTCTCTAGAATACGCTCATGGTTTTGTGTCCAAGGTATGTACCACCTCCAATCTCTGTGACATGGCCATGTACTGAATAGCTGAAAGGAATGGCGACCATGTCAGAAAACTCAGATATCAGTGTGACCATGAAAGTCTCAGTGGAGAAACCCTGCTTTGGGCCTTTTGATTACCTATTGTTCAGCTGCCCTGAAAGTTGAGAGAAACAAAAACCATGAGTACTGAATAAATGTTGCAGCAGTTGGAACATGTCGCTGTATTGAAGTTCCCTCACCAGACTTTAGTTTCCCCAGTTATCTGGACTGTCAAAGTAACTTTTAATTTTAGTGTTACAGTTGTCCTTCCCCATAAGATACAGTGTAATAATTTCATGTCATCTGATCTTGCAAAATCCTTTTACTAGTATGACCTCTGTGTCTAATAGAGAAACCTTTAATTCTGTTACTCAGGGCTGGATAATCGTACTAGCAGACACGAAGACTACCTGTTTAGGTTAGGAATATCAGTAGGTCTTAACCTAAAAAATCTGCCTCTGGCAGCTCCTCTTGATAGTCTCTTTTTATAGTTATCAGGCATTCCTGTCTGAGAATCCTTCTTTTAGCTTCCAGTCTTACTTATTTTGGGAGGCTAACATAAATTGTATACCTTAAAATATTATTATTATTATTATTATTATTATTATTATTATTATTATTATTAATTAAAATGCCCAGGAATGGCTGTATTTTCGTTTTAACTGTCTTTGCTAACTGTTTAAGATGAAACAGTCAAACTGACTTTTGTTTCTATCTATTTTTCACAGTCTGCTGAGCTTTTATGTGAGTGAATTCTGGGGAAACTAGAGAGCAGCTTCTCAGTTATGATAGTGCCATTTTCGCTAGGTGGGTCCAGGTCTTTCTTGACCATTTGGTTTCCCTCAGAAGCATAAGGATGTCTCCCTTCTCTGATGACTCTCCTCTTCATGGCAAATGCACTCATTGGCTTTATGTTCTCCAGTGGTCTCATTATTTTCCCTGATCTGGAGGTTATTTGGCCCAGAGTTGCAAAGCTCTTTAGAGAAGTCCCCTGTTCACTGGATTCAGACTGACTCCGAGGGCAAGAGCCAAATGTTGGTTTTCTTGGCCCTTTTCATTTAACTTTAATTAAATCTTAATCTGAAACATCCAGCAAATAAATTTTAACAGCCTTATATTACAAGTACTGGGCTTTAATGTCTATAACTTTATAATTATTTATCTTTTTATCTTTAATGTCTATAACTTTATAATTATTTATCTTTTTATTAATTGGGATCTGTATTTTTCTGCCTTAGGTGATGACTTATTATCTTAAATTAACCCATGTTGTGTTCTTAAAGCAACACTTCTGTAAAACACTAACAGGGAATCTTTAGATCACTTATAAGGAGATTACAAAATAAAAAATTTTAACAAGAGTAAAAATACTTAGTTCGTGTAACAGCTACCCTAAATTTTTTGGCTGAGTTATACATTATATCCCCTGTTTAAATCCTAGTAATCTTGACAGAAAACAAAAACCAAAGAAACTTTTGAACATAACTTTAAATGAAATAAAATCTGACCTACTGCTTTCGTAGTCATTCTCACATGTTGTAAGATGGGACACACAGCCTTATCTCAGTTAAGGCAGGGCTCTATATGAATCTTTAGTGTTTTAGATCTAAAGCTGATCATTGTTTTTTAAATATCATTTTACAAAGTTTACATAAATGGTGTCAGATCACATGAACATTTGCTAACACCGTATAATATCAGATTTAAAACATGAATTAAAAAAAGGCTGAAAGTTTTTAACCTTTACATAGATTAGGCTCTCAATAACTTAAAAATACATTTAAATGGATCCCCAATGTAAAAAGTAACATAAAACTTTACATATCTTATTGATAACAGGTAAATAAATCCCCAATATATTTTTTTACCATATAACTTTAGAACACCAGATTGATATAATGCTCTTTTCAAGTTTCTACCTTATAGACTTGTATACCTGGAAGATATGAGCACATTGATAGCATCACAATTACATTGATGTTTCTACATTAACCAAGTTTAGCTTTTAAATAAATGGCAGTACAGTTCTCTAAAATAACAGTTCTTATTTAATCAGTTGTTTAATTTTTATGGTTGTTTGCTCTAGAAAAAATAAAACTTAATAAACACAGTGTTATGGGTAAACTTATGTTTTCAGAAATTTTTGTCTCTTTAACACATGACTGAATTTTACAATCTTTTACAGACTTTAGTACAAACTTATACAGACCTTAGTTAATCAATCAGATATCAAACAAAACTACTCATGAATGAGTAATCCCATATGAAATTTACTTTACTTATGTATTAAAATATTAGACAATTGTATTGAAAATTGTAAAACATTTCTTTGTTGTTGAACGAAAAGTCCTTGAACAATGGCATATTAGACCTTTTGTAGACATTAATATTTAATTAGATTTTTGAACACCTAGAAAACCTTGTGAGCTTAAATTTAAAGAGCAATGCCCTACAGAACAGAACAGAGGACAGAACCATTCTCATTACTGTCCCGGAGAGGGGTATATGTTAGCCTACCCAGGCCACCTCCCTGTCATCAGAAGTACTCTCCCTTAACTGGATAGCAGATGTTATAAAGGAGTCACTTACCTATGGAGGCCTCCTCTACCAGGAGCTTGCTAATAGTTTTAGTGCTTTGGTTCTCTGCAGTGCTCCACGGACTGAAGGCTCAATCCAAGGCCTTGGAACGTCTCAAGTTGCACACCCCCTAGAGTGGCTCTCCAGTGTGGAGCCCTGGAGGGAAGGCCAGCTTCAAAATTTCCACAGTCTGGTCTTGTGATCTGGTCAGGCAGGGTCATCTCGCTTTGGAACTCCAAAATGTTAGACCAGGATGCAAGAAAAGACCACTGACTCCAATTAAAATCAAATTAAGGAAAACTTATTATTTCAACCGGCCAGGCTGCCTCTCCCTCCCAAAATGGCGGGAACAAGACAGCAACCCAACTTTCCTACAGCCCAGATATGTAGCCCAGAAAGATACACAAAAGGGGGGTTACAGATAAGAGAACTTTGACAAGCATCACACTAATGGTATTTTACTTTTTTTTTTTTTTTTTTTTTTTGCTGGCCCTAGCATCAGAATTTATGAGGACCATTAGAGCCTCAGAGACACGTTGTCTGGCGAGGGAAAGAAAAATGTTTATGAGGTATCACTAATGTTTCAGAGAGCGCTGCTATCTGGTCAGATATCCAGACATGGGTGAGTTCAAGGCACTGGTAGGAATTCCAAGCAGGTTCAGAGTTTGCCCTAATTTATAGTAAAGCCAAAATTATCTTTTCATGGCCTTGTGGCAAGATGGCCCCCAGTTTTAATGAAAGATCAGGTTGGATCTATCAACCCTGTCCCTTATTTTGGAAACTCCCCTACCACCTCCAAGGTTGTGAACTCCTAAAGATTTTGCATTCCTGATAGGTATTCACAGATTTTCTAACTTTTCTCCTCTAATTGTGTCTTACTTGGGGCCGAAGTAATGTGAAGGCATTATTCTGGATGAGAGTGGAAAAATTTTGTGTAGCACATATTTGCATACACATTGGATTCATTATCTAATTTTCCATTTGAAATACTGAATCCCTGACACTAACCAACAGCTGACTAGACTCTGACTACTAAACCATTATGATGGAGAAAAATAACCCAAACAGAATAGAAATACAAGCAGTTCAGAGGAGGAATTGTGTATAGTTGGACTGGTCTTTTGGATGATAAAGGGTTGGTGTTATAAATCCAGTAATTTTTTTGTTTAAATAGTTCTCAATGTTTTTTAAAGTAAACAAATATGTGAATTCCTGTCTCCCTTTCTCTGTAGCCTATTCAACACATGTAATTTTATATGCACATATAGAATTCTACCTGGTATCACACATACATACTTTTGAGGTTACAGTGACTAGGAAGATACAAATTTTGAGAAGAGATCACTCATCCAAAACGATCTTGGAACTGAAAATTAAAACTATGGGTGAGCTTCCTAGTTGAAAAACATTATACATAAATCCATGTTTACTAAAATAAATACTTTTGCATCTGTTGATGATATATATTTAATGATGAATTTCGATAGGCATAAATATTGCTACATTTTAATGTCTCTGTGTTAATGTATATATATATATATATATATATATATATATATATATATATATATATATATACACACACACACACTCTCAAGATTTTTCAAAATATGAAATATATGTGTCTTATATTCACTCCCTGAATTCATTCATGTTCATGTATGTGGATTTATAATCAACTTTTTACAAGATTATTCTCAGAAATATTCATCCACCTGAAATACATATTTGTTTCCTAGTACTGAAAACTAACTTCAGTTAATGTTGCATACAAATCCTAATATTTCTTCAGTAACTGACCCACTTAAACATCATTGCCTGTAGATTCGTATGGGTCATAATGTGTATTTTGACGTTCATTTTTTTACAACACTGGTACATTATTATTTCTTCAGTTTATGCACATCATAGGATATATATTTCATCCACAAGTTCACAAATTTATAGGCATTTGTTTCACTTTCAATCACTTACTGCTTCAAAACACATGTATTCCTCCAGGTTTCTTAACTGGTCTTTTCATGAGACTTCTTTCCAAACACATTATATTTGATTTCCATAATCAATTTTGAAACAAAGCCCACACACTCTTCATGATAAACCATAAACCTAATATTAAAATTAGATGTATAACCGGTTGGAATGAATGATTGTTTATCAATATAAGATTTCCTATATATTTTCAGATATTAATTCAATCCATTATTTAAAGTGGAATCAGTTATATTATTTATTCACAGTATCGTCTATTCACGCATTATCTCCATATTCATAGACACAGGATACACCTCATTGAACTCCAGTACTAATTAATACGTCTTCAACATATTGCTCCCAGAAATGGTGGAAGAAATACCCATGTCACCTGATCTACATATACATTTTATCACAGTAATATTCAGGACACAAAAAACAAAAACGTCACACTTATGATTGTACCAAACCTAAACGGAAATTGAACATGGATTACTAAAAACATCCATGTCCAGGTTGCCTAATGTGCTCAAATGAGAATCCTATTGGTGATTACATAGTTGTTTTTTCCTAAGATTATATATTCAAACTCAAGCCTGTTGAAAATGTCTAATCCTATTAGTCACTTTATACTTTGTCTCATTTCGTAATGTCTCTATTGATATCTGTTTCTTTACATATTTTCCCCAGCTCATTATTGTGACTCATTCTTTACATGTGGTGACATTGACTTTCACTCTCTAACCGAAACCCTATTGCTAAAAAAATTTTGGTCCGAATCCTATACTCACGCTTTTTTCTAAACCTACTGACTATCTTCTTAATCCTACCTACTGTCCCTTTTTGACTGGATGTTCTCTTCGACATTCAATCATCCAAGGAAAAAGTTCCTATGCCATTTTATATCAATTCAGCTGAGGCATGTATGCAGAACATAATGCAAAACTAAGTCTCCCAATCAAGGGCCCAATGCCCTTCTGAGCTTCAAATCTTACCAGGATTCCTGTTTTCATACTTATATTTCACCTATATATTCTTGTAAATATCGCAGGTTTCCAGTACCATTAATCATCCCGCAGAATTATTCCTAACACAAATCGAACATGTTATTAACCCTAACCATACACTGTTCCCTCAATCTAACATTGCAGAAGAGCAGGGAAAGTGTTGGTCTTACAATACAGGAATGTAGGGGATCTTCTACCTGCTGAGAACCTCAAAGATACATGCAGAAATAATCCCTGGAGAAGATGTATGCAGCTATGAAAGACTTTTGAGAGTAAAAGTCATCTTCCATAGCAAACAACCTGGTCAGGATACAGGTTTGTGTCTGAATCAGCCTCTCTCTTTTTAAAGTAGAGAAGATGGACCAAACCAGGCCTTTGTGAAGAGCTGTTCCCAGGTGCCTATGGTTTACATACCATTCTAACTTGTGAAAGTGTTACATGAAGTAGGGGCAGCCTCCATCTCAAGGGACCATAAGAAGAAACTGTTAGCACAAAGTGGTTGCCAAGTCAGTGACCTCATTCATTTCAGGAGGAAGTGACCTCACCTCACTTCCTTGTTTTTGGAAGTCTCTGAACTTGGGATCCAGGAAGGCATGCACCCAGAGCCAGTCCCAGTCCCACTCCCAGTGGTCTCACTTGTTTGGATTTACCAAGGAGAGAATCGGTCTTTTTTGGTACCTACTAATGTGAGGATGGCCAAATGCCAGAAGCGCTCAGAAGAGGGGCCTTTCCTGAGAAAGCAGGTAATGGGTCACTGCTGGCTCCTGTCAGCTTCACAGAGTTGGCCAAGGAGACTAGATCTGAGACAAGATAGTCCAATTCGGTGGAACATAGAATGGCCCACCAGTCAGAGAACACTGGATAGTCACAGACCTCCTTGGGGGAAGGAGGTGCCTTTCTGGGTGTGGGTGTGTGTTTGTTGTTTTGTCTCATGTTCTGAGAATAGGTAGGAAAGGCTGTTTGTTTGGTTTGGTGTGAACTGTTTCTGGTAAGTCATTTGACAAGGCGATTGTTTCTATTTCTGTGTATCCCACTGTGTCTGTGGTTGTAGAAATTAGAAAAGAGAATGCATCAATGGATGTTTTCTGTCTAGGAGAAAGCTTCCCAGGATTCATCTTGCCCCAGATATGTACAACCTCCAAGATCTGTGACAAGATCATGTACTGCACAGCTGAATGGAATGGGAGCATCTCAGAAAACTCAGATATCAGTGTTACCAGGAAAGTCTCAGTGGAGAAACCCTGCTATGGGCCTTTTGCTTGCCTATTGTTATGTTGGCCTGAATGTCAGGAAGGCCTTTGCCTCAGGCCACCCCTTTGTGAAGCCTGAAAAAAACAGTTTTCAAATGGAAATGAGTGGACATCACCTGTGGCTCTTTGCTAATTGCTTTGGAAAGGGATGTGTCTGAATCAGCATTTTGGCCCTGTGTAAGGCTGTGGCTTAGATTCTCAGCACCTGATGGATCTAAAGAAAGATCTTTTGTGTGCATCCAAAACCAAAGTCTCCAAAAGAGCACTCATTGTGGATGAAGTCTAACCAACTCCACTAACCAACTCACAGTTATAGTAAATAACTTTTGAAGTTGAAGGGACCCCAGTAAACTTTGAAGTAGATACAGGGGCAATATTCTCAGCCCTTAAGGCCCCATTGGGCCCTCTATCAAATAAAAGGTCTCTAGTTCAAGGGGCTAATGGCAGTAAATATCGGGCTTGGACAACTAAGAGGTACATGGACCTGTGGAAAGGAAAAATCCATCACTCCTTCCTAGTAATCCCAGAGTGCCCGGCCCCATTAATGGGTGGAGATCTGCTCACCAAACTCTGGGCCATAATGACTTTTAACCCTGAAGGCCCCCAAGTGGAATTTCTAAATCCTTCAGTAAAAACTCCTATAGTCATGGCTTTAACAATGTCAGTAGAAAATGTACATCAACTCACTCACCTTGGTTCAAAGACATTGCAGGCATTCCTGAAAGATCAAGAACAGAGTTTTCTACTAACCAACTCACAGGGAAAGGAAATAACTGAATGGGTATCAAAAGCCTCTCAGGTCCATCAATTGGTTAATGCTTACCCTTTTAAGCTTCCTGCAAGAAAACACCTTAGAGGAACCAGACCAGAAAAATTCTCAGAAGTGAACTTTACTGAAATTAAGCCAGCAAGGTATGGACTTAAATATCTCCTAGTCTTTGTAGATACATTTTCAGGATGGATTGAAACCTCCCCCCGCCAAAAAAAAAAAAAAAAAAAAAAAAAAAAAAAAAAAAAAAAAAAACAATGGCTCAAATCGAGGTCAAGATGATCCTGAAGGAAATTTTTCCAAGATACGGCCTGCCTAAGGTAACAGGGTCTGAAAATGCACTGGTGTTCATGGCCCAGGTAAGTCATGGGTTAACCTGTACCCTGGTGATTAATTGGTAGTTACATTATGCTTATAGATCCCAGAGCTCAGGACAGGTAGAAAAAATAAATAGAACCATTAAAGAGACCTTAATGAAATTAAGCTTAGAAACCAGCTAAAAGATTGGACTATACTCCTGCCTTATGCACTGTATCATCTAAAAAATACTCCCTCTGTTTCTTTGTGTAACCTCTCCACCTGTGAAATTCTCTATGTTGCCCTTCCTCCAGTAAGGGACCTAACCCCAACTCTAAGACCTAAGGATCCCTTCCACACCCCCTTGCTTGACACACTTAAAGCTCTTGAAAGAACTCAGCGATACCTGTTAAAACAGCTGGCCACGGCCTACCAACCTGGGGACGAGGAGACTCCACATTGATATCAAGTAAGAGACTTCACCTACATAAGATGACATCAGGTGTCATCCCTGGAACCCCGCTGGAAAGGAACATACCACTTGCTACTTATAACACCTACAGCAGTAAATGAAGACGGAATCCTTTCCTGTATCCATGCCTCCATCTCAAGCTTGCGCCCTGTCCAGACTCTTGCTGGAAACTGGAAATGACTGGTAACCCTTTCAAATTGTGTATTTGGCATGTGGATAAGGCTATAGACTCTCCCCTTGGCCACCACTAGTCCTAACCCTCATCAGCCCATTCAGCAGCAATGGCTGATCACAAATCCTCATAGACCAGAAGAATGGTCTATTTCGCTTACAGCCCACATTGGGACCTGTTGGTCATCTCAACATTTGTCAGCTGCCTATAGGTTTTTCCTATTGGGATATCCCTGATAAAGCGGATCCCACTAAAATTTTATTAAATCCCTTTCGTATCATAGATAATGAAAACAAATATTATAGATGTAGGGACACGTGAGCCAGATGCAGGTTGGCTAGCCTAGATTACTATGTTTGCCCGGAAGACTATCAAAGCCACAAAAAACCACAGCTGTGTGGGGGAAAAGCCGACTTCTTCTGTAAGTCATGGGGATGTTAGCATACAGGGACTGCCTAGTGGAACCCAAACTGCTCATCAAATTCAATACACAGAATTGGCCATATTACCAATTAGATAACCAAAACCTATGACCCCCAGAGGGCTCTCCAGATCCTCACATTCTGTGTGACCTTTTTAACTTCTGCAAGTGCTCATAAGGGTTAAAGGAGATTCTCCTATGTGGAGGCCTTTTCCCTCCTTTGCTCACATCCTGAACTATACTTCTCCAATAGATGCTCACTCTCAGCCTTCTGCTTCAGACTCTCTGCTGGCACTCCCACCTCAGCAACCTGATTTCTCCCCTCAAATTACTAGATCAAAAATCAAAACCTCTGCCGGTTCTCAGACAATTGCCCCCTTGCTGAGGTATCCAGTACTGAGGTACCCCTCCACACACTCACTCCTCTCTTCTCCTGTCAGTGCCTGCACCAGGTCCCATAAGGTCCTCTTACCAGCTAACCCAAAGCTCAAACCAGCTGAGGAGATCCCTCAGAACCCTATCCAGGATGTAATGAAAATGGCCTTTAAAGTTGCTTTGTCATCACTGTAAACAGGTGACTAAGAATTTAAAATCCCTCACAGGCTTTTTGTGATACTCACTCCCGTCGTCCCCTCTGCTCTACCTGTTCTACTGCTCAAGCTTTTGTTGCTAGGAAAATCCCAAACCCCTTTTCCAATATTCTTTTACATTTCTACTTCCTCATTCTCAGATCCATGAAACTGCTCTCAGCCTTGCCTTCCACGTCTTCCCCCTCTGTACCAGGCCCACAGAAAAGTGTTAAATGACCTTCTCCAGAAGTCTTCACCATGGCTGACTTTAGGACTTTCAGCAAAAGAGTTCCTTTAAAAGAGTTCACTGTAGATAAACTTCTTCTTTTCGTGTTGCCCTGGTCTACTTGGCAACTGGCTAAAAAAAATCAGCACTCCTGAGCTAGACACACCCATAGTAGTTTTTCACAAAATATGTGAACAAGGCCTCTGGCCTTGAGTGGGGGCTTCACAGAGATGGCTACATTTCTAAGATAAAGAAGTTACCAACTAGGCTCCATGGTAACAGCTGGCAGGGAGTAAAAAAAAAAGAGAAAAAAAAACTCTCCCCCTTTCAGGTGTCCTTGAAAAGTTAACTTGCCCAGAACAGAGGATAAAATAAAAGATAGAAAAACAGCTTTTTGTGAACTTCTGCCGACTGTGAACTTATGAGCCCCTTCCCTTACATGTTGGGTACAAATTATGAAACTACCTAAACTTGGGGTTCAGGGGATTAATTGATTACAACAGAAGCAATTCCCTCCAAATCCGTTTGCAACCAAATAGGACTGTTTCCCTGTCTTCAGTGCTATCTTAGGTGCTTTGCCTTGTCCGTCCCTACAACAGAAAGATTCTATATACTTAAACATTGTTTATGTTTTCATGAAATAGTCAACAGATGTTTTTAATTATGTAATGGTGCAGATGTTTCCCAGAGTGATCTATCTTGACGCAGGTCCATTTAAAGATCAAATAGGAGGACATGCAACCCAGTTCCGCTGGGAACCTGTATCTCTCACTTTAGCCATCCTATTAGGAATAGGAGTTGCTGCATGAGTTGGCACAGGAATTACTGCCCTAGTCCAAAGGACACAACCAATGCCCTAATTAGAAGCCGCAATAGACCAAAACTTAAAGATAATAAAACCTCCATCACAGCTTTACAGGAATGTTTAACCTCTTTCTATGAATCTGTTTTACAGAACAGGCGAGGGTTAAAACCTCCTCTTCATGAGAGAAGGGGGACTTTGTAGTGCATTGAGGGAAGAATGTTGTTTTTATGCTGACCACACTGGAGTTGAAAAGAATCTATGAGTAAATAAAGAAAATGCATTGAAGAGCGTCAACGAGAAAGAGAGGCCCAAAAAGGGTGGTTTGAGTCTTGGTTCACACAGTCCGTCTGGTTAACTATGCTTACATCAGCCCTGGCTGGTCCATTAATAATCCTCATATTATTGCAAACTGTAGGACCCTGTTGGCTCAACCATGGAGTTTCCTTTCTCCAAGCTCAAATTGGACAAGTTAAACTTATGGTAATCAGAAAATAATATATCACACTAGCAGACATAAAATGTAACACCCATCAATGATCACTTTTATGATTAAAAGTAACCAGAAAAGAAGTGGGGAAAAAAAGGTTAATGAAATAGGTACTTGTCACTTCCTGTTTTTCTGTACGCTTAACAAAACACTGTTGAAATCTTGAGAACTGTTTGCTAATCTTGTTCCCAGAATGTGCTGTCCCCAACTGCCAAACTGCAGAATGTGCTCAGTCACCCAGTTGAAAGCAAACCGCCTACTCGCCCTGACACACCAATAAACTTCCATCCCTGCCTTCTCCAAGGAAAGTACATAAGCTCTTCTTAAGCTGTTCTCAGGGCTCTCTGCTCTATTCAACTGAGCTCTGAGCCCCAGAATGCTGGACCCACAATGAACCCTTTGTTGTTGCATGAGACAGTCTCTTGGTGGTCTCTTCCTCCTATACTCGCCTGTACATTAGAATATTTCACCTCTATATTCTTAAAAATATATCAGGTTCCCAATACCATTATTCATCCAGCAGAATGACTCCTAACACAAATCAAACATGTTATTAATCCTAACCATACCATCTACCCTCAATCTAACTTTACAGAAGAGCAGGCACAGAGTTGGTCTTACAATACAGGAATATAGGGGATCTTTCACCTGCTGATAAATTCAAAGGTCTATGCAGATATGATCCCTGGAGAAGATGTAGGCACCTATGAAGTACCTGAGAGAACAGAAGTCATCTTCCATGGCAAACAACCTGGTCAGGATGAAGGTTGTGTCTGAATCAGCCTCTCTCTTCTTAATGTAGAGAAGATGGACCAAACCAGGCCTGTGTGGAGAGTTGTTTCCTGGGGCCTATGGTTGATATACTATTCTAACTTGTGAAACTGTCACAGGTAGTAGGAGCAGCCTGCATCTCAAGGGACCCTTGGAAGCAACTGTTAGGACAAAGTGGTTGCCAAGGCAGTGACCTCATTCAGTTCCTGAAGGAAGTGACCTCACCTCACTTCCTTGTTGATGAAACTCTCTGAACTTGGGATCCAGGAAGCCAGGCACACAGAGCCAGTCCCAGACCCAGTCCCAGTGTTCTCACTTGTTTGGATTTACCAAGGACAGAATCAGTCTTTCTTGGTACCTACTGATGTGAGTATGGCCAAATGCCAAGAGAGTTCTGAAGACGGGTCTTTCCAGGGGAAAAAGGTAGTTGCTCACTGCTTGCTCTTGACAACTTCACAGAGTTGGATAAGAAGAGGAGATCTGAGACAGGACATGCCATTTTGAGGGAACATAATGTGGCCCACCAGTCAGAGGACACTCCAGATAGTCTCAGAATTACTTGGGGTAAGGAGGTGGCTCTGTGGGTGTGGGTGTAGGTTTGTGATTTTCCCTTGTTCTGAAAATAGGTAGGAAAGGCGGTTTGTTTGGATTTAGTGAACATTTTCTAGAAAGTCCCTTGACAAGGCGAGTGTTTCTGTGTCTGTGTATCCCACTGTGTCCGTGGTTTTAGACATTAGAAATGAGAATGCATAAATGGATGTGTCCTGTCTAGTAGAAAGCTTCACAGCATTCATCCTGCCCAATTTATGAATGGACTGTGGCTTGCCTGATCGATGGGCTACACCTGATATCTTCCTAAGTTCCTGTTTTCTTCCTGAATTCTGGAGACTCTCCAGAATAGGCTCATGGTTTTTTGTCCAAGTTATGTACCACCTCCAAGTTCTTTGACATGGCCATGTACTGGATAGCTGAAGGGAATGGCGAGCATCTCAGAAAACTCAGAAATCACTGGGACCAGGAAAGTCTCAGTGGAGAAAACCTGCTTTGGGCCTTATGCTTATCTATTGTTCTGTTGCCATGAATTTTAGGAAGGCCTTTGCTTCAGACCACACCTTTTTGAAGCCTAAAAAGAAGAGTTTTCCAATGGAAATGAATGGGCATTACCTGTGGCTCTTTGCTTAATTTCTTTGAAAAGAATGTGTCTTATTCAGACTCTTGAGCCTGTGGCTTAGAGTCTCAGCACCAGATGGATCTAAAGAAAGATTCCATGTGTACATCCAAAATCAAAATGGCCAAAGAGCAGTCCTTGTGGATGAAGTCTCTCACCTTGCTCTGTAACTTTCCTGACCTCCATCAAGTGTGAATAGGGATTCTTTGGGTCAAATAAGTTCCTCAAGCCCTGCAGAGGCTAGCCCATAGGTGCTTAGATTTTCTCATGACTCCAATTCACATAGAGAATCTAAAACCCACAGTCAGTAGGCCTCAAATTGGAGAAGCAGAGCAGTATTAACGGCAGGCCTTTTTGATCATTCCTGGTTCACAGGAAGGGTATACAGGCCACCCTGATTTTAGGAAAATGAGATGCAAGGGAGATTTTTTGGACACTGTCTTGGGATGAACCCCTCATGGAAACCTCCAGCCAGAAGTTATGATGAGTGTCTAAATGGAAGAAGATGAGGTCATGTGGGATTGTTTGGGTTTGAATCGTGGTCATTTGTGTGGCGGTTGGAAGAGACGACTCGGTCCACCTGGGCTTGAACTCTGGTGTGATTCCCCTTAGAGACTGCATTCTGGAACTGACGTCATCGAAGTATTTCCATGAATTGTGTTGGGATTTTAGGAGGCCACGCATGAGATTCGCCCTTGGAAACTGAGATCTAGGTCCAGGGTTGCTTTCCGCAGAGCACTGGGAATCTCAGCCAAGATATCACAAGATTTTATTCTGAATGACTTGGAAGCCATAGTTGAGAGTCAAAACACACATGGACCTCACATTGTAGACCTCAATGCACCTTGCTTCATGTGACCTTTTGGCTACTCTTTGGGAAGACTTGCCTCTGAGAGTTCTCCAAAGCTTTTATGGAAATGAGCATCCTCAACATTTAATTGTTCCTGAATGAATTGAAACCCACATTGCCTCCAACTTCATGCTTGAAAAAATGGCTCGATAAATACCATGAATTTTTTTTTTAATTTTCATTAACAGGTGGCACTGGAGAACCTTTGGATATCCTGTTGATGATTATGAGTATACAAGACAGTGCCTCAATTGACTGGGTTTCAAGAAAATGGTGTAGAACAGAGATGCCAGTAAGTTGGAGTCTGCTGACTAGTGGGCTTATAGCCGTGGTGGGCAGGTGTGTGATGGAATATCTGTGGTGGGGCCATGTGGATCTGCCATTGGCTTCCAAATGGCTTGTGGCTGACATGGTGCAGCCAGCAGACCCTTACAAGGAAAGGGACCTTGTTATATGGAGAGGTTTCAGGGCAATGTTCAGAATCAGGTTGCTATGGTCAAGGGGCAAGCTATGAGGGATAGAACCTTGGTTGGTGCATTCTCCTGCAGACCCTGACCCACCACATATGACAGAACTCCCTCCAGCACTGTTTTTCAGTTGAACTCCTTGTATTTTGTGAAGCAAATACCAAACTCCCAGTGCAGCAGCAATAAACACCACAAAATGTGGAGGATGACCAAATTACTTCACAGTCCACACGGCGAGACACTTAGCCCCCAGTGGCCCCAGTTTACCGACAAGGATTGAATTCAGCACTGCTACCTCATGTTCATTGGAAAATAATAAACCATGTCCTCCAGGTAACATAGATGCAGACCCAGCTTTAATGGTCTCACTACAAGGAAGGTAAAGCTTATATACCTTATATATTTCAAGTGCCCAAACTCAGAGGCAGTTTCTCAAGAAGTCTTTATGCCAGCATAGCTCCATGTTTGTGGAGTGTTTACCCTGTCCCTTACTTTTGGAAACTACTCTACCACCTCCCAGGTTGTAAACTTTTGAGCATATTCCATTCCAGATATTTATTCCCAGATTTTCTAACTTTTGACTTTTAATGATGTATTACTTGGGGCGAGGGTAATGTCAAGGCATTGTTCTGGATGAGAGTGGGAAAATTTTTGTGTAGCACATATTTGCATACACATTGGGTCCATTGTCCAATTTTCCATTCGAAATACTGAATACAGGACACTGACACCTAACCTAATAGACTCTGACTACTAATCCTAATAAGATGGAGAAAAACAACCCAAACAGAATAGAATTACAAGCATTTCAGAGGAGGCATGGTGTATAGTTGGACTTGCATTTTGCATTAAATAAGGTAGAAGTTATACATCTAGTCAATTTTGTGTTGAAATAGTTCTCCATGTGTTTTTCTTTCGATTATTTTATTTTATTTTATTTTATTAGTTGGTTGTTCAAAACATAACAAAGCTCTTGACATATCGTATTTTATACATTAGATTCAAGTGGGTTATGAACTCCCATTTTTACCCCAAATATGGATTGCAGAATCACATCGGTTACACATCCACATTTTACATAATGCCCTATTAGTAACTTGTATTCTGCTACCTTTCCTATTCTCTACTATCCCCCCTCCGCTCCACTTCCATCTTCTCTCTCTACCGAATCTACTGTAATTCATTACTCTCCTTGTTTATTTTTTCATTCCCCTCACAACCTCTTATATGTAATTTCGTGTAACAATGAGGGTCTCCCTCCATTACCATGAAATTTACCTTTTCTCTCCCTTCCCCCCCAACTCCTGTCTCTGTTTAATGTTAATCTTTTCTTCCTGCTCTTCCTCCCTGCTCTGTTCTTAGTTGCTCTCATTATATCAAATAAGACATTTGGTATTTGTTTTCTAGGATTGGCTAGCTTCACTAAGCATTATCTGCTCTAGTGCCATCCATTTCCCTGCAAATTCCATGATTTTGTCATTTTTTAGTGCTGCATATTACTCCATGGTGTATAAATGCCACATTTTTTTTTTTATCCATTCATCTATTGTTGGGCATCTGGGTTGGTTCCACAGTCTAGCAATTGTGAATTGTGCTGCTATGAACATCGATGTGGCAGTATCCCTGTAATACGCTCTTTTAAGATTCAGGGAATAGTCCGAGAAGGGGAATAGCTTGGTCAAATGGTGGTTCCATTCCCAGCTTTCCCAGGATTCTCCATACTGCTTTCCAAATTGGCCGCACCAGTTTGCAGTCCCACCAGCAATGTACAAGAGTACCCTTTTCCCCACATCCTCAGCAGCACTTGTTGTTGTTTGACTTCCTAAAGGCTGTCAATCTTACTGGAGTGAGATGGTATCTTAGGGTGGTTTTGATTTGCATTTCTCTGACTGCTATAGATGGTGAGCATTTTTTCATGTACTTATTGATTGATTGTATGTCCTCCTTTGAGAAGTGTCTGTTCAGGTCCTTGGCCCATTTGTTGATTGGGTTATTTGTTATCTTATTGTCTAATTTTTTGAGTTTTTTGTATACTCTGGATATTAGGGCTCTATCTGAAGTGTGATGAGTAAAAATTTTTTCCCATGATGTAGGCTTCCTATTTACCTCTCTTATTGTATCTTTTGCTGAGAAAAAACTTTTTAATTTAAGTAAGTCCCATTTGTTGATTCTTGTTATTAACTCTTGTGCTATGGGTGTCCTATTAAGGAATTTGGAGCCCGACCCCACAATATGTAGATCAGAGGCAACTTTTTCTTCTAACACATGCAGAGTCTCTGATTTGATATCTAGCTCCTTGATCCACTTTGAGTTAACTCTTGTGCATGGCGAGAGGAGGGGATTCAGTTCCATTTTGTTGCATATGGATTTCCAGTTTACTCAACACCATTTGTTGAAGATGCTATCCTTCCTCCATTGCATGCTTTTAGCTCCTTTATCAAATATAACATAGTTGTAGCTTTGTGGATTAGTCTCTTGTGTCCTGTATACCGTACCACTGGTCTACCCGCCTGTTTTGGTATCAGTACCATGCTGTTTTTGTTACTATTGCTCTGTAATATAGTTTGAGATCTGGTATCACTATACCGCCTGATTCACACTTCCTGCTTGGAATTGCTTTTGTATTTCTGGGTCTTTTATTTTTCCATATGAATTTCATGATTGCTTTATTTATTTCTACAAGAAATGCCATTGGGATTTTGATTGGCATTGCATTAAACCTATAGAAAACTTTTGGTAATATCGCCATTTTGATGATGTTAGTTCTGCCTATCCATGAACAGGGTATATTTTTCCATCTTCTAAGATCTTCTTCTACTTCTCTTTTTAGGGTTCTATTGTTTTTATTGTATAAATCTTTCACCTCTTTTGTTAGGTTGATTCCCATGTATTTAATTTTTTTTTGAGGATGTTTTGAATGAACTGTTTTTCCTCATTTCTGTTTCAGAAGATTTGTTGCTGATATACAGAAAGGCCTTCGATTTATGCGTGTTGATTTTATATCCTGCTACTTTGCTGAATTCATTTATTAGTTCTAGTAGTTTTTTTTGTAGACCCTTTTGGGTCCTCTATGATTCTATAGAATCATGTCACCAGCACATAGTGATAATTTACGTTCTTATTTTCCTATTTTTATGCCTTTGATTTCTTTCGTCTAATTTCTCTGGCCAGTGTTTTGAGAACTATATTGAATTGAAGTGTGGATATAGGGCATCCTTGTCTTGTTCCAGATTTTAGAGGGAATGCCTTCAATTTTTCTCCATTCAGAATGATCCTAGGCTGAGGCTTAGCATAGATAGCTTTTACAATGTTGAGGTAAGTTCCTGTTATCCCTAGTTTTTCTAAAGTTTTGAACATAAAGGGATGCTGTACTTTGTCAACTTCTCTTTCTGCATCTATCGAGATGATCATATGGTTCTTATCTTTAAGTCTATTGATGTGGTGAATAATATTTATTGATTTCCATATATTGAAACATCCTTGCATCCCAGTGATGAATCCTACTTGATCGTGGTGCACAATTTTTTTTATGTGCCTTTCAATAAGATTCGCCAGAATTTTACTGAGGATTCTTGCATCTAGCTTCATCAGAGATATTGGTCTGTACTTTTCTTTCATTGAGGTGTCTTTGTCTTGTTTCAGAATAAGGGTGATGTTGGCCTCATAGAATGAATTTGGCAGAGCTCCCTCTTTATCTGTTTCTCAAAATAACTTGAAAAGTATTGGTATTAATTCTTCTTTAAAGGTTTTGTAAAATTCCGCTCTATACCCATCTGGTCCTGGGCTTTTCTTGGTTGGTAGTCTTTTGATTGCTTCTTCTAAATCATCCATTGATATTGGTATGTTTAAATTGTGTGTATCCTCCTGACTCAGTCTGGGCAAATCATGTGACTTAAGAAATTTACGATGTCTTCATATTTTCTATTTTATTGGAATATAGGTTTTCAAAATAATTTCTAATTGTCTTCTGTATTTCTGTAGCATCTGTTGGGATATTGCCTTTTTCATCCTGTATGTTTGTAATTTGAGTTCTCTCTCTTCTTCTCTTCATTAGCATGGCTAAGAGTCTGTTGATCTTATTTATTTTTTCGAAGAACCAACTTTTATTTTTGTTAGTTTTTTCAATAGTTTCTTTTGTTTCAATTTCATTGGTTTCCACTCTGATTTTAATTATTTCTTGCCTTCTGCTACATTTGCTGTTGTTTTGCTCTTCCTTTTCTAGGGCTTTTAGATGAAGTGTGAGCTCATTTATTTGTTGGTTTTTGCTTTTTTTGAGGAATGACCTGCAGACGATGAATTTCCCTCTTAAAATTGCTTTCATTGTGTCCCATAGATTCCGATATGTTGTGTCTCTATTTTCATTTATCTCTAAGAATTTTTTGATTCCCTCCTTTATGTCTTCTGTAACCCATGGGTTATTCAATAACATATTGTTTATTTTCCTAGTGATGTAGGATTTTTCCTTCCTTCTTTCATCATTGATTTACAGTTTCATTCCATTATGATCAGATAAAATGCATGGTATTATCTCCACCTCTTTATATTTACTGAGGGTTGCCCTATGGCATAATATATGGTCTATTTTTGAGAAGGATCCATGTGCTGCTGAAAAAAAAGTATATCCACTTGATGATGGTTGATATATTCTATATATGTCAGTTAAGTCTAGGATAATGATTGTGAAATTGAGTTCTATATTTTCTTTATTCAACTTTTGTTTGGAGGATCTGTCTAATGGTGAGAGAGGTGTGTTGAAGTCACCAATAATTATTAGGTTGTGGTCTATTTGATTCTTGAACTTGAGGAGAATTTGTTTTATGAACGTTGCAACACCATTATTTGGTGCATAAATATTGACAATTGTTATGTCTTGTTGGTGAATGGTTTCTTTTAACAGTATATAATGTCCTTCTTATCCCTTTTGATTAACTTAGTCTTGACTTTGATTTTATTCGATATGAGGATGGCCACCCCTGCTTGCTTACAAGGACCATGTGCATGGTATAAATTTTCCCAACCTTTCACCTTCAGCCTGTGTATGTCTTTTCCATTCAGATGTGTCTCCTGGAGGCAACATATTGTTGGATTTGTTTTATTAATCCAAGTTACCAGCCTATGTTGCTTTATTGGAGATTTTAAGCCATAAACATTTAGAGCTACTATTGATGTATGGTTTGTACTGCCGTCCATGTTTAATTATTTATCTTTGTTTTTAATTTACTTTGTTTCTCCATGATTAGCTTTCCCCCTGCACTCTGTCATTACCCAGGCACTTCCCACTGATGGTTTTGGTTGTTGTTTTTCATTTCATCCTCATGTAGTGTTTTTCTCAAGATGCTTTGCAATGCTGGTTTTCTGGCTGTAAATTCTTTTAGCTTTTGTTTATCATGAAAGATTTTTATTTCATTGTTGTACCTGGAGGTTAATTTTGCTGGATCCAGAATTCTTGGTTGGCATCCATTGTCTTTCAGTGTTCAAAATACGTTGTTCCAAGATCTTCTCGCTTTCATCAACAGTGATGAAACATCCGTTGTTAACCTTATTGATTTACCCCTGAATGTAGTTTGCCTCCTTTTTCTTGTAGCTTTTAATATTTTCTTTTTGTTCTGTATATTAGATATGTTTATAACAAATGTCTTGGTGTTGGTCTACTGTGATTTTTTGTGCTCAGTGTCCTCTATGAATCTACAATTTGTATATCCGTTTCTTTTTTTATTTCTGGAAAGTTTTCTGTAATTATTTCATTCAGTACTTTACTCATTCCCGTGGTTTGAATCTCTGTACCTTCCTCTATCCAGATGACTCATAAATTTGGTTTTTATATGTTATCCCATATCTCTTGGATGATTTTCTTGTGATTTTTTACCAGCCTTTCTGAGTGGGCTAGACTCTTTTCAAGATGATATATTTTGTCTTCATTATGTGACATTCTGTCTTCTACTTGCTTCACTCTGTTAGTAATTCTCTCAATTGAGTTTTTAATTTGGTTTATCGTTTCCTTCATTTCTAGAATTATTGTATGATTTTTTTTTATTATCTCTATCTCCGTATAAAGATGCTTAACTTCTTTTTTTTTAATCTGTTTATGTAATTCATTTTCAATGTGTTCTTTCACTGTTTGGATTTTTTGTCTCGTATCCTCTTTAAGGTTCCATTCCATCTGTCTAAGGTATTTTTTGAGTTCTTTATATGATCATTTTTCTGATGACTCTAGGTCCTCTTGAATATTTAGGCTGTCCTTCATTGTTTGTACTCCTTTTCTTTCTTGCTTTCTTATGCTGCTCATGTTACTTCTTGTTCTGTTTGAGTGCTGAGTTACTGCTTAGTCTTATAAATTTATTTGGAACTAAAAATTCAACCAATGGGTGAGCTTCCTAGTTGAACAACATTATACATGAATCCATGTTCAGTAAATTGAATATTTTTGGATCTGTGGATGATATATATATCTCGATAAATTACTATTGGCATATCTATTGCTACTTTTGAATGTCTGTGTGTGTTTTGTTATATATATATATATATATATATATATATATATATATATATATATATACACACTCTCCAGATTTTTAAAATATGAAATATATGTGTCTTATATACACTCCCTAAATTCATTCATGTTCACGTATGTGGATTTATAATCAACTTTTCACAATATTATTCTCAGAATTATTCATCCACCTGAAATACATATTTGATTCCTAGTACTGAAAACTAACTTCAGTGAATGGTACATACATATCCTAATATTTGTCGAGTTACTGTCCCAGTTTAACATCAATGCAAGTAGATTCCTATGGTACATGATTTGTATTTTTACGTTCATTTTTATTCAACACTCTTACATTACTATTTCTTAAGTTTATGCACATAATAGGATATATATTTTATCCACAAGTTAGCAAATTTATACGAATTTGTTTCACTTTCAATCACTTCCTGCTTCAGGACACATGTATTCTTCCATGTTTCTTGACTGGTCTTTTTCCTGAGACCTCTTTCAAAACACATTATTTTCGATTTCCATAATCACTTTTGAAGCAAAACTCACATCCCCTTCATGATAAATTATAACTCTGATATTTCCAATAGATGTATAACTTGTTGGAATGAATGATTGTTTACCAATATAAGATTTCTTATATATTTTCTGATATCAATTCAATCTATTATTTAGAGTAAAACCAGTTCTATTATTTATTCACAGTATGGTCTATGCATGCTTTTTCTTTATATTCATAGACACAGTGTACACCTCTTTGTACCCCCAATACTAATTTATATGGTGGAAGAAGTACGCATGTCACCTGATCTACATATACATTTTAAAACAGAAATATTCTGGACACAAAATGCAGAGATCACACTTATGATTGTACCAAAGCCTAAATGGAAAGAAAATATGGATTACTAAAATCATCCATGTCCAGGTTGCCTAATGCTCTCAAATGTCAATCCTATTGGTGACTACATATTTGTTTCCTCTTAAGATTATATATTCAACTCAACCCTATTGAAAATGTTTAATCCTATCCCTCACTTTATACATTGCCTGATTTCATAATGTCTCTATTGCCATCTGCTTTCTTACATATTTTCCCCAGTTCACAATTGTGACTGAACCTTCACATGTGCTGACATTTGCTTTCACACTCTCATTGATAACTTATTGCTGAAGAACTTTTTTTCTAAATCCTATACTCACTCTTCTTCCTAAACCTACTGACTATCTTCCTAATCCTATTGACTATCCCTTTTTGACTGGATATTCTCTTCTACATTCAATCATCCAACGTACAAGGTCTTATGCCATTGTACATCGATTTATCTGAGACATCTGTGAGAACGTAATTCAATGCTAAGTATCCCAATCAAGGGCCCAGTGATTTTCTGTGCTTCAAATCTTACTTAGATTTATTTTTTTATACATGTATTTCACCTCTATATTCTTATAAATATCGCAGGTTCCCAGTACCATTAATCATCCAGCAGAATGATTCCTAAGTCAAATGGAACATGTTATTCACCCTAACCATACACTGTTCCCTCAATCTCATTTTACAGAAGAGCAGGGACAGTGTTGGTCTTACAATACAGGAATGTAGTGGATCTTCCATCTGCTGAGAACCTCAAAGCTCCATGCAGAAATGATCCCTGGAGAAGATGTAGGCAGCAATGAAAGACCTGAGAGAGCAAAAATCATCTTCCATGGCAAAAAACCTGGTCAGGATGAAGGGTTGCATCAGAATCAGCCAATCTCTCCTTAATGTAGAGAAAATGGACCAAACCAGCCCTGGGTGGAGAGCTGTTCCCTTTTGCCTACAGGTGATATACCATTCTACCATGTGAAGGTGTGACAGGAAGTAGGGGCAGACTCCATCTCATGGGACCGTTGGAAGCAATTGTTATGATAAAGTGGTTGCTAAGGCAGTGATCTCATTCAGTTCCTGAAGAAAGTGATCTCATCTCACTTCCTTGGTGATGGAACTCTCTGAACTTGGGATACAGAAAGCCAGGCACCCAGAGCCAGTCCCAGTCCTAGTCCCAGTGGTCTCACTTTTTTGGATTTACCAAGGACAGATTCAGTATTTCTTGGTACCTACTGATGTGAGGATGGCCAAATGCCACGAAAGCTTGGAAGAGGGGCTCTTCCTGAGAAAGCAGGTAGTGGCTCACTCCTGGCTTTTGACAACTTCACAGAGTTGGCCAAAAAGACCAGATCTGAGACAGGACAGGCCATTTTGGGGGATTATAGTATGGCCCATCAGTCAGAGCACACACCGGATAGTCACAGACCTATTTGAGGAAAGGAGGTGACATTGTGGGTGTGGGTGTGGGTTTGTGGTTTTGTCTCATGTTCTGAAAATAGGTAGGAAAGGCAGTTTGTTTGATTTGGAGTGAACAGTTTCTAGTAAGTCGTTTGACAACGCAAGTGTTTCTATGTCTGTGTATCCCACTGTGTTTGTACTTGTACACATTAGAAAAGAGAATGCATTAATGGATGTGTCCTGTCTCGTAGAAAGCTTCCCAGCATTCATCCAGCCCAATTTATGAATTGACTGTGGCTTGCCTTATTTATGGGCAATACCTGCTACCTTCCTAAGTTGCTGTTTTCTTCCTGAATTATGGCCACTTTCCAGAATAGGCTCATGGTTTTGTGTCCAAGATATGTACTACCTCCAAGCTCGGTGACATGGCCATGTACTGGATAGCTGAAGGGAATGGCAAGCATCTCAGAAAACTCAGATATCAGTGTGACCAGTAAAGTCTCAGTGGAGAATCCCTGCTTTGGGCCATTTGCTTACCTATTGTTCTGTTGCCCTGAGAGTCAGGAAGGTTTTTGTCTCAGGCCACAGCTTTGTGAATCCTGAAGAAAAGATTTTTCAAATGGAAATGAATAGGATTCACCTTTGGCTCTTTTCTTAATTGATTTGGAAAGAGGTGTGTCTGAATCAGCCTCTTGACCCAGTGTGATTCTTTGACTTAGATACTCAGCACCTGATGGATCTAAAGAAAGATCCCATGTGTGCATCCAAATCCAAAATGGCAAAAAGAGCAGTCATTGTGGATGAAGTCTTTTGCCTTCCTCTGTAAGGTTTCTGAATTCCATCAAGTGAGAATAGGGATCATTTGGGTCAAATGATTTCTTCAAATTAATTCAGAGGCTATCCAATAGGTGCTTGGGTTTTCTCATCTCTCCAATTCACATAAAGAATGTGTACCCAACACTCAGTAGGCCTTAAATTGGTGAAGCAGAGCAGTATTAAGGTCAGGCCTATTTGATCACTCCTGGTACACAGGAAGGATGTACAGGCCACAGGGAATTTAGGCAAATGAGGGCAATGGAGCTTATTTTGGACACTGTCTTGGGCTACGCTAATGCTCTCAAATGTCAATCCTATTGTTGACTTCATCTTTGTTTCTTCCTAAGCTCATACATTCAACCTCAACCCTGTAGAAAATATCTAATCCCATAACTCACTTTATTCTTTTCCTGATTTCCTAATGTCTCTATTGATATCTGCTTTCCTACATATTTTCCCCTGTTCATCATTGTGACTGACTCTTCACTTGTGTTGATATTTACATTGACTCTCTAACCAAAACCCTATTGCTAAAGAACTTTTGTTCCAAATGTTATACTCACTTTTCTTCCTAAACCTACCGACTATCTTCCTAATCCTACTGACTATAACTTTTTGAATGGATGTTCTCTTCTACATTCAATCATCCAAGTAAAGTTCGGGCGAGTGCCGGAGGAAGAGACCACCAAGAGACTATCTCATGCAACAGCAAAGGTTTTATTGGGGGTCCAGCATGCTGGGGCTCAGAGCTCACTTGAATAGATCAGAGAGACCTGAGAATAGCTTAAGCAGAGCTTATATACTTTCCTTGCAGAGGGCAGGGATGGAAGTTCATTGATGGGTCAGGGAGAGTGGACGATTTGTATTCAACCAGGTGAGGGAGTACATTCTGCAGTTTGGTAATTGGGGATAGCATATTCTGGGAACAAGATTAGCAAACAGTTCTCAAAATTTCAACAGTGTTTTGTTACACATTCAGAAAAACAGGAAGTGACAAGTACATATTTTATTAACCTTTCATTCCCCAATTCTTCTTCTGGCTACTTTTAATCATAAAAGTGATCGTTGTGGGGTGTCACATTCTATGTCTGCTAGTGGGGTATTACCATAAGTTTAATTTGTCCAATTTGAGCTTGGAGAAAAGAAATTACACGGTTGAGAAAACAGGGTTTTATAGTTAGCAATAATATGAGGATTATTATTGGACCGGCTGGGGTTGATAAAAACGTAGTTAACCAGGGGGACTGTGTAAAAAAAGACTCAAACTACCATTCTTGGGCCTCTCTCTCTCGTTGTCGCTCTTCAAGGCATCTTTTTAATTTACTCATAGATTTTTTTTTACAACTCCAGTATTGTCGACATAAAAACAACATTCTTCCCTCAATGAAGCACAAAGGCCCCCTTCTCTCATGAAAACGAGGTCCAACCCTCGACTGTTCTGTAAAACAACTTCAGAGAGAGAGGTTAAAGATTCATGCAAAGCTGTGATGGAAGTTTCTAATATCTTTAAGTTTTGATCTATTGCTGCTTTGGGTCATTTGTTGTGTCCCATGGACCAGAGGAATGATTCCCGTTCCCAACCCTGCAGTAACTACTATTCGTAATAGAATGGCTAAGGTGAGGGACATATGTTTTCAGCAGAACCGTGTTGTATGCCCCCCTCATTGATCTTCAAATGAACCTGCATCATGATAGAGCACTCTGGGAAACATCTGCACCATTACACAATTAATCACATATCTTGACCATTTCATGAAAACATAAACAGTGTTTAAGTATATAGAATTATACTGTTGTAGGGATGGACAAGGCAAGGCACCTAAGATAGCACCAAAGACAGGAAAACAGTCTTTTTTGGTTGCAACCAGATACAGGGGGCATTGCTTCTGTTGTAATCAATTAATCCCCTGAAACCCAAGTTTAGATAGTTTCAGAATTTTGTACCCAACACGTAAGGAAAGGGGCTCAGAAGTTCACAGTCTGCAGAAGTTCACAAAAAGCAGTTTTTGTTTCTGTTTTTTCCTCAGTTTGGGGCAAGTTAACTTTTCAAAGACACCTATGTGGGGGAGAGCTTTTTCTTTCCTTTCTTTTCTTTCAACCTGCCAGCTCTTTCCATGCAGCCCAGTTTGTAACTTCTTTATCTTAGAAATGTAGCCATCTCTGTGAAGCCCCAGCTCAAGGCCAGAGGCCTTTTTTCTCATATTTTGTGAAAAACTATTAAGGGTGTGTCTAGATTAGGAGTGCTGATTTTTTTTAACCAGTTGCCAAGGAGACCAGGGCAACACGAAAATAGGAAGTTTATCTACAGTGATCTCTTTTATAGGGACTCTTTTGCTGAAAGTTGTAAATCAGCCTTGGTGAAGACTTCTGGAGAAGGTTAATTAAGACTTTTCTGTGGGCCTGGTACAGAGGGGGACGACTTGGAAGGCAGGGATGAGAGCAACTCCCGTGGATCTAAGAATGAGGAAGGAGAGATGTAAAAGAATATTGGGAGAGGGCTTTGGGATCTTAATAGCAACAAAAACTTGAGCAGTAGAACAGATAGAACAGAGAGGGAGACGGGAGTGAGTATTCCAAAAAGCCTGTGAGGGACTTTAAATTTTTAGTAACCTGTTTTCAGTGATGACAAAGCAACATTAAAGGCCATTTTCATTACATTTTGGATAAGGGTCTGAGGGTTCTCCTCAGTGGGTTTGAGCTTTGCATTAGCTGGTAAGAGGACCTGGTGGGACCCGGTGCGGGCACTGACAGGAGAAGAGAGTAGTGAGTGAGTGGAGTGGTACCTCAGTACCTGCGACCTCAGCAAGGGGGCAATGGTCTGAGAACTGGCGGAGATTTGGGTTTTTGATCTAGATATTGGAGGGGAGAAATCAAGTTGCGGAGGTGGGAGTGACAGCATAGAGTCTGGAGCAGAAGGCTGAGGGTGAGCATCTTTTGGAGAAGCATAGTTCAGGATGTGAGCAAAGGAGGGAGAAGGCCTCCACATAGGGGAATCTCCTTTTACCTTTTTGAGCACTTTCAGAAGTTTAAAAGGTCATGCAGAATTTGAGGATCTAGAGACCCCTCTGGGGGCCATCGGTTTTGGTTATCTAATTGGTAATATGGCCAATGTTGTTTACAGAATTTGATGAGGAATTTGGGTTCCATCTGGCAGTCCCTGTATTCTCACAGCCCCATGACTTACAGAAGAAGTCTGCTCTCCCCCCTGCACAGCCGTGACTGTTTGTGGCTTTGATACTCCGCCGGGCAAACATAGTAATCTAGGCTAGCCAACCTGCATCTGGCTCACGTGTCCCTACATCCATAATGTTTGTTTCCATTTTCTATGGTACTGAAGGGATTTAATGGAATTTTAGTGGGATCCTCTTCAGCAGGGATATCCCAATAGGAAAGACCTATAGCCAGCTGACAAATGTCTGGGTGGAGAGATGGCCACCAGGTCCGTAAGGGGGCTGTATGTGAGATAGACCATACTTCTTTTCCAGTAGGATGTGTGATCAGCCATCGCTGCTTAAGGGGCTGATGAGGGTTAAGACTACTGGTCGTCAAGGGAAGAATAAATGTCTTCCAGGATCTTCTTGACAACCATTTGCGCTGTTTCTTTTTTTTTTTTTTTTTCTTTTTTCTTTCTTTTTTTTTTTTTGTGGGGAAGGCTTCAATCTGTCCTGAAAATGTATCTTCAAACACTAGAAGATATTTAAGTCCATACCTTGCTGGCTTAATTTCAGTAAGGTCCACTTCCCAGAATTTTCCTGGTCTGGTTCCTCGAAGGTGCTTTCCTGCAGGAACCTTGGAAGGGTAAGTATTAACCAATTGATGGACCTGGCAGGCTTTGGTTACCCATTCAGTTATTTTCTTTCACTGTGAGTTGGTTAGTGGAAAACTCTGTTCTTGATCCTTCAGGAATGAATGCAGTTTCTTTGAACAAAGATGAGTGAGTTGATGAACATTTGCTACTGACATAGTTAGTGCCATGATTATAGGAGTATTTACTGAAGGATTTAGAAATTCCACTTGGGGGCCTTCAGGGTTAAAAGTTATTTTGGCCCAGAGCTTGGTGAGCAGATCTCTGCCCATCAATGGGGACGGGCATTCTGGGATTACTAAGAAGGAGTGATGGATTTATCCTTTCCCCTGGTCCATGGTCCCCATAGTTGTCAAAGCCTGATATTTACTGCATTTAGACCCTGGAATTAGAGACCTTTTATTTGATAGAGGGCCCAATGGGGCCTTAAGGGCTGAGAATATTGCCCCTGTATCTACTTCAAAGTTTACTGGGGTCCCCTCCACTTCTAAAGTTACCCTGAGGTCGGGGAGAGGATCTGAGCCCCGACTTTCTTAGTCATCCTCCAGAGTCAGAATGTCTGGCTGGCATGGCTGTCTCTTTCTAGGGCACTCTTTGGCCCAGTGTCCTCCTTTTTCTTTAGAGTAGGCACATTGATCTGAGGCCAGTGGTGGCCTCTAGTGTGGTCCCAGGTATCCATTTCTGTCTCTCTGTTTCTTAATTTCTGGCCTGTTTGTTGTTGTGACCAGGACCTTAGTCAATGCCTTAGTCTGTCTTTTGCTTCTCTCATCCTCCCTTTGCTCCTTTCTCTTCCTCAGTTTCTCTCTTATAGTATACCTTGTCGAGTTCTCTGACTAAATCTCTCAAAATCATATCTTGTAATCCATCTAAGCATTGTAACTCTCTTTTAATATCCAGGGCAGCTTGCCCAATAAAGGCCATTGTGACAGATGCCTTTTAATCCTCTGCCTGAGGATCGAAAGAAGTATATCTCCTATATGCCTCCATAGTTCTCTCTAGGAACATAGAGGGAGATTCACCAGGACCTTGAATAATCTCTCTTACCTTGGCCAAATTAGTTGGTCGCCTAGCAGCCACTAAGATACCCACTATTAGAGCCCGGTGATAAGTGGACAGATGCTCCCTACCTTCAAATGTGTTGGGGTCCCACTTGGGTCGTTTCAAGAGAAAGCCGGCTTTGATTATGTTGGGAAGTTGTGTTGGTCACCCATCTAGTCCAAGGATATTTTTTTTCTAGCATCCAGGAGGATTCTCTTTTGTTCCTCTGTCATGAAGAGAGTCCCTATGAGTTGTTGGCAGTCATCCCAAGTAGGCTGGTGTGAAAACATCAATGACTCAACCAGACCTGAGAGCCAGGTTGGGTCCTTGGTAAAAGGAGGATTGTTAATTTTCCATTAATATAGGTCTGAAGAGGAGAAGGCCAATACTGGTAGGCTTGCATTTTTCCTCCATGGCCGTTGTCAATCATTGGCCCGTAGGGATGGAGGGGGAGCAACACGGGAGTTTCAGGGTTTTAAATCATTTGCCGCCGTCGAGTTCCTTTAGCCAGGCCAGCTTCCTCCAGGGGAGGAGGGGCTGTGTGTGCTGCAGCGGATTTATCTGGAGTGCACTGGGCTGGCTTAGCTTTCTCCAATGGCGGAGAGGCTGAGTCAGCAGCAGGGGAATCACTTAGATGGTGTTGGGGGTTGTGGGATGAGGGTAGAAGATAAGGAGGGGGATGAGAGTCCAGTAGAGTCAAATCTTGTGACTCAGGGAGAACAGAAGGTGGTGGAGGAGGATGAGCAGAGAGTTTGAGAGATCGTGGGGAAAAGACTAGGAGCGGGGACATGGCAAGGAAAGCCTTCACCCATGGAGGAGGAGATTTGCAGAGGTACTGAAAAGTTAAGATATATGGCTGTTGATCAGGATGGCTATGTGGCCCTGGCTGTAAGACAATATTTCTGACTTATTAAATTAGTGGGAAGTAGAAAGATCCTTCTAGGGGTCATCCGAATGCAAAGGTGGGCCATTCTGAGGCACAGAGAGTCTGCCAGGTCCAGCGTTTTACTGGAAAAGAAAGATTCTGAGCCCTTAAGCGGACTTTGGTCCAGTGATCAATGTCAGAGACAGAGGCATTGAAGTGACCTGTCCCATAATGAAAGATACACAAACAGTAAAAGCAACTCTCACGACACAGACAAGACAAGACAATAAAGACAGGCAATGAACATCCAACACTGAGACCAAGACTGAGCAGCTGGCAAAACCCGATGGGCTGGCAATACCGAATCTGAAACAAAATATCACTGAGTCGAGGAGACTATTGTTCCTCGATTCCCTAGTCCTCTGTGGCGTCCCCCAGAGCCTGTGGCTCTGTGACACATCTGCCAGCCACCATCAAAGAGAGCTCATGCAACTTCATCAACAGCCATTTTGCCAAGCCCTAACCTGAAACCTGAAACCAGAAAGAGGCGCCTTACTTTCCCTGAGAGTAGCCCATTGAGGTCTCTCGTCCGCACCTGCCGGATCTTGGTGGAACCTCCATATATAAAGGTCAGGAGAGCGTTTGGGGAAGAGACCACCAAGAGACTCTCTCATGCAAAAGCAAAGGGTTTATTGCGGGTCCAGCATGCTGGGGCTCAGAGCTAATTTGAATAGAGCAGAGCTCATATACTTTCCTTGAAGTGGGCAGGGAGGGAAGTTTATTGATGAGTCTGGGCGAGTGAGCAGTTTGCGTGCAACTGGGTGAGGAAGTACATTCTGCAGTTTGGCAGTTGGGGACAGCACATTCTTGGAAAAAGATTAGCAAACAGTTCTCAAGATTTCAACAGTGTTTTATTAAGCATACAGAAAAACAAGAAGTGACAAGTACCTATTTTATTAACATTTCACTACCGACTATACTTTGCCAGATTTCCTAAAGTCTCTATTGATATCTGCATTCCTACATATTTTCCCCAGTTCTGCATTGTGACTGATTCTTCACATGTGCTGACATTTACATTCACTGTATACCCGAAACCCTATAGCTAAAGAACTTTTGGTCCAAATCCTATACTCTCTCTCCTATATAAAACTACCGACTATCTTCCTCATACTACCGATTACTCCTTTTTGACTGGAAGTTCTCTTTTACAATCAATCATCCACATTACAAGGTCCTATGCAATTGTATATCAATTTATCTGAGACATCTTTGCAGAACATAATTCAAAGCAAAGTATCCCATCTGTGCAGAAAATAAATCAAAGCTTAATACTGAAATCAAGGGATCAATGCTTTTCTGGACTTCAAATCTTACCTAGATTTCTGTTTTCATACTCATATATTTCACCTATATATTCTTGTAAATATTGCAGGTTTCCAATACCATTATTCATCCAGCAGAATGATTTCTTTTCCAAATCGAACCTGTTATTAACCCTAACCATACACTGTTCCCTCAATCTAACATAGGAGAAGAGCAAGGACAGATTTGGTCTTAAAATACAGGAATGTAGGGAATCTTCCAACTGCTGAGAAACTAAAAGGTTCATACACAAATGATCTCTAGAGAAGATGTAGGTAGCTATGAAGGAACTGAGAGAGCAAAAGTCATCTTCCATTGCAAACAACATGGTCAACATGAAGTGATGTGTCTGAATCAGCCTCTCTCTTCTTTATGTAGAGAAGAAGGACCAAACCAGGCCTGTGTGGAGAGCTGTTCCCAGTTACCAATGGTTGATATAGCATTCTAACTTGTGAAAGTGTCACAGAAAGTAGGGGAAGCCTCCATTTCATGGGACCTTTAGAAGCAAATGTTAGGACAATGTGGTTGCCAAGGCAGTGACCTCATTCAGTTCCTGAAGGAAGTGACCTCACCTCACATCCTTGGTGATGGAACGCTCTGAACTTGGGATCCAGGAAGCCAGGCACACAAATCTAGTCCCAGTCCCAGTCCCAGTGGTCTCACTTCTTTTGATTTACCAAGGACAGAGTCAGTCTTTCTTGCTACCTACTGATGTGAGGATAGCCAAATGACAGGAAAGCTCTGAAGAGTGGCCTTTCCTGAGAAAGCAGGAAGTGGCTCACCGCTGTCTCCTGACAACTTCACAGAGTTGGCCAAGGAAACCAGATCTGAGACAAGACAGGCCATTTGATGGGAACATAGTATGGCCCACCAGTCAGAGGACACACCCGATAGTCAGAGACCTACTTTGAGGAAAGAGGTGCCTTTGTGGGTGTGGGTGTGTGTTTGTGATTTTGTCTAATGTTCTGAGAATAGGTAGGAAAGGCGGTTTGTTTGGTTTGGAGTGGACGGTTTCTAATAAGCGATTTGACAAGGCGAAAGTTTCTATGTCTGTGTATCCCACTGTGTCCATGGTTGTAGACATTAGAAAAGAGAATGCAACAATTGATGTGTCCAGTCTAGTAGAAAGCTTACCAGCATTCTTCCTGCCCAATTAATGAACGGTATGCGGCTTGCCTTATGGATGGGTAACACCTGCTATCTTCCTAAGTTCCTGATTTTTTCCTGAATTCAGGCCACTCTCCAGAATTGGCTCATGGTTTTGTGTCCAAGATATGTACCACCTCCAAGCTCTGTGACATGGCCATGTACAGGATAGCTGAAGGGAATGGCGAGCATCTCAGAAAACTCAGATATCAGTGTGGCCAGGAAAGTCTCAGTGGAGAAACCCTGCATTTGGCCTATTGCTAACCTATTGTTCTGTTGCCCTGAATGTCAGGAAGGTCTTTGCCTCATGCCACCTCTTTGTGAAGACTGAAGAAAACAGTTTTCAAATGGAAATGAATGGGCATCACCTGTGGCTCTTTGATTAATTGCTTTGGTAAGGGATGTGTCTGAATCAGCCTCTTGGCCCTGTGTGAGGTTGTGGCTTAGATTCTCAGCACCTGATGGATGTAAAGAGAGATCCCATGTGTGCATCCAAAACCAAAATGGTCAAAAGAGCAGTCATTGTGGATGAAGCCTCTCACTTTTATCTTTGAAGTTCTTGAACTCGATCAAGTGAGAATAGGGATCCTTTGGGTCAAATGGGTTCTTCAAAGACCTGCAGAGGTGCTTGTGTTTTCTCATGACGGCAAATCACATAAAATTATATACCTGATACTCAGTTTTTCACAAATTGGAGAAGCATAGAAGTATTAACGTCTAGAATATTTGATCAATCCTGGTTCACATGAAGGGTGTCCAGACCACCCTGATGTTACTCCAATGAGGGGCAAGGGAGATATTTTGGCCACTCTCTTGGACTCCGAAACTCATGGAAACCTACAGCCAGAGGTTATGATTAGTGTCTATATGGAAGAAGATGAGGGCCATATGGGAGTGTTTTGGTTTTAATTTTGGTCATTTGTGTCCGGTTGGAAGACATGACTGGGACCACCTGGGCTTGAACACTGGTGTGATTCCCCTTATAGACTGAGTTCTGGAACTGACTTTAGAGAAGTATTGCCATGAATTTTGTTGGGATTTAAGGGGGCCACCTATGAGAATCACCCTTGGAAACTGAGATCTAGGCCCAGGGTGGCTTTCCAAAGAGCCCGGGAAATCTCAGCCCGGATATCACATGATTTTATTCTGAAAGACTTGGCATCCATAGTTGAGAGTCACAACACCCATGGACGTCACATTGTAGACCTCAATGGGCCTGGCTTCATGTGACCTTTTGGCCACTCTTTGGGAAGCCTTGCCTGTGAGAGTTCTTCAGAGCATTCATTGAAATGAGCTTCCTCACCATTTAATGGTTCCTGAATGAATTGAAACCCATAGTGCCTCCGAGGTCATCTTTGAAAAATGCCTTGATAAATACCATGAAATTTTTGAAATTCCCATGACCGGGTGGCACTGGAGAACCTTTGGATGTTGCTGATCATGAGTGTACCAGACAGTGCCTTGATTGACCGGGCATCATGAAAATGGTGTAGAACAGAGATGCCAGTAAGTTGGAACCTGCTGAGTAATGGGCCTAGAGCAGTGGTGGGGAGGTGTGTGATAAAAAATTTGTTTTGGGGCCATGTGGATCTGCCATTGGCTTCCAAATGCTTGTGACTGACATGGTGCAGACAGCAGACCCTTACATGTAAAGGCATCTTGTTGTATGGAGATGTTTCCGGGTAATGTTCAGAATCAGGTTGCTATAGACATGGGGCCAAGCTATGTGGGTTAGAAGCCTGGTTGGTGCATTCTCCTGCAGACCCTGACTCACCACACAGGACAGATTGGCCTCCAGAACTGTGTCCCAGTTGAACTCCTTTTATTTCATTAAGCAATTGCCAAAGTCCCAGTGCAGCAGCAAGAAACACCACGAAAATAGAAGATGAAGAAATGGCTTCACAGTCCACATGAAAAGACACTTATCCCCCAGTGGTCACCTTTTACTTACAAAGAGAGAATTCATCACTGCTGCCTCATGTTTCTTTGGAAAATAAGAAACCATTTCCTCCAGGTCACATAGATGCAGACACAGATTTGATGGTCTCACTAGAAAGAAGCTAAAGCTCCTGACAACAACATATATTTCAAGTGCCCAACCTCAGAGGCAGTTTCTCAAGAAGTATTTAGGCCAGCAGAGCTCCATGTTTATGAAGTTTTTACCCTGTCCCATACTATTGGAAACTCCTCTACCACTGCCAAGGTTGTAAACCCCTGAGCATATTCCATTCCATATATATATTCACAGATTTTCTAACTCTTCTCCTCTAATTGTGTCTTACTTTGGGCGAAGGTAATGTCAAGGAATTGTTCTGGATGAGAGTGGGAAGATTTTGTTTAGCACATATTTGTATACACATTGGATTCCTTTTTCTATTTTACATTTGAAATACTGAATCCCTGACAATAACACATACCCTAATAGATTCTGAGTACTAATCATAATATGATGGAGAAAAATAACCGAAACAGAATAGAAATACAAGCAGTTCAGAGGAGGCATGTTGTATTCTTGGACTTGCCTTTTGCATTATATAGGGTAGGAGTTACAAATCTAGTCCATTTTTATTTGAAATAGTTCTCCATGTGCTTTTAAAGTTAACAAATATGTGAATTCCTGTCTCCCTTTCTCTTAGTCTATTCAGCACATGTATTTTTATATGCACATATAGAATCCTACCTGGTATCACACGCACATTTTTGTGAGTTACATGTCTTGGCAGATACAAACTGTGAGAAGAGATCACTCCTCCTGAATGCTGTTGGAACTGAAAATTCAACCTATGGGGGATTTTCCTAGTTAAAAAAAGTTATACATAAATCCATATGCAGTAAAATGAATATTTTTGGATCTGTGGATGATATATATTTCACTGTGTAATTAGATTGGCATATATATATACTCTCCAGATATTTCATAATATTTAACATATGTGTCTTATTATACACTCCCTAAATTTATTCTTGTTCATATATGTGGATTTATAATCAAATTTTCCCAAGATAATTCTCAGAAATATTCATTCACCTGAAATACATATTTGTTTCCTAGTATTGAAAACTAACTTCAGTGAATAGTGCATATAAATCCTAATATTTCTACAGTAACTAACCCAGTTTAATATCAATGCAAGTGGATTCCTATGGGACATGATATTTATTTTGAAGTTTATTTTTATTCAACACTGGTACATTTCTATTTCTTGAGTTTATGCACAGTATAGGATATATTTTTCATCCACACGTTCACAAATTTATAGGCATTTATTTCACTTTCAATCACTTTCTGCTTCAGAAACATGTATTCCTCCCTGTTTCTGACTGGTCTTTTCATGAGACTTCTTTCCAATCACATTATTTTCGATTTCCATAATCACTTTTGAAGCAAAACTCACACACTCTTCATGATAAACCATAACACTAAGATTACAATTAGACGTATAACTAGTTGTTATGAATGATTCTATATCAATATATGATTTCTTATATATTTTCAGATATCAATTCAATCCATTATTTAAAGTGGAACCAGTTATATTATTTATTAACTGTATGATCTATTCATGCATTATCTCTATATTTATAGACACAGGGTACACCTCGTTGTACCCCCAATACTAATTTGTACATATTTTAAATATTGCTCCCAGAAATGGTAGAAGAAATACTCATGTCATCTGATCTTCATATACATTTTATCACAGTAGTATTCTGGACCAAAAAAGCAAAGGTCACTCTTAAGATTGTAACAAAGCCTAAATGGAAAGTGAGCATGGATTACTAAAACCTTCCATGTCCAGGTTGTCTAATGCTCTCAAATGTCAATCGTACTGGTGACTACATATTTGTTTCTTTCTAAGATTATATATTCTACCTCAAGCCTGTTGAAAATGTCTAATCCTATCACTCACTTTATACTTTGCCTGATTTAGTAATGTCTCTATTTATGTCTGTATTCCTACATATTTTCCCTTGTTCATCATTGTGACTGACTCTTCACATATGCTGACTATTACATTCACTGTCTACCCGAAACCCTATTGCTTAAGATCTTTTGGTCTAAATTCTATACTCACTCTTCTTTCTAAACCTACCGACTATCTTCCTAATCCTACCGACTATCTCTTTTTGAGTGGATGTTCTCTTCGACATTCAATCATCCAAGGTACAAGCTCATATGCCATTGTATATAGATTTATCTGAGACATTTTTGCAGAACATCATTCAAAGCTATGTGTACCAATTAAGGGCCCAATGCCCTTCTGGGCTACATATCTTCCCTAGATTTCTCTTTTTATACTTATATTTCACCTATATATTCTTTTAAATGTCATAGTTTCCCAATACCATTATTTGTCATGCAGAAGGATTCCTAACCCAAGTTGAACATGTTATTAACCCAAACCATACACTGTTCTCTCAATCAAACTTTACAGAAGAGCAGGGACAGGGTTAGTCTTACAATACAGGAATGTAGGGCATCTTCCACCTGTTGAGAACATCAAAGGTCCATGCAGAAATGATCTTTTGAGAAGATGTAGACAGCTATGAAAGGCTGAGAGAGAAAAGTCATCTTCTATGGCAAACAACCTCATCAACATAAAGGGATGTGTATGAATCAGCCTCAATTTCTTAATGTAGAGAAGATGGACCAAACCAGTCCTAGGTGGAGAGCTGTTCTTGGGTGCCCATGGTTTATATACCATTCTAACTTATGAAAATATCACAGGAAGTAGGGGCAGCCTCCATCTCATGGGACCCTTGAAAGCAACTGTTCATACAAAGTGGTTGTCAAGGCAGTGACCTCATTCAGTTCCTGAAGAAGTGATCTACCTCACTTTCTTGGTGATGGAACTCTCTGAACTTCGGATCCAGGAAGCCAGGCACCCGGAGCCAGTCCAGTCCCATACCCATTGGCTCATTTGTTTGGATTTACCAAGGAGAGTGTCAGTCTTTCTTGGTACCTACAGATGTGAGGATGGCAAAATACCAGGAGAGCTCTGAATAGGGTCCTTTCCTGAGAAAGCAGGTGGTGGTTCACTGCTGGCTCCTGACAACTTCACAGAGTTGGCCAAGGAGACCAGATCTGAGATAGGACAGGCCATTTTGGGGGAACATAGTATGGCCCACCACTCAGAGGACACTCCGGATAGCCACAGAGTTACATGGGGGAAGGATGTGCCTTTGTGGGTGTGATTCAGGTTTTGTCTCATGATCTGAGAATAGGTAGGAAAGGCGGTTTGTTTGATTTGGAGTGGACTTCTTCTAGTAAGTCGTTTGACAAGGCGAGTGTTTCTATGTCTGTGTATCCACTGTGTCCGTGGTTGTAGACATTAGAAAAGAGAATGCAACAATTGATGTGTCCTGTTTAGTAGAAAGATTCCCAGCATTCATCTTGCCCAACTTATGAATGAACTGAGGCTTGCCTTATCCATGGGCAACACCTGCTATCTTCCTAAGTTCCTGTTTCCTTCCGGAATTCTCGCCACTCTCCAGAATAAGCTCATGGTTTTGTGTCCAAGATATGTACCACCTCCAAGATCTGTGACATGGCCATGTACTGAATAGCTGAAGCGAACGGCGAGCATCTCAGAAAACTCAGATATCAGTGTGACCAAGAAAGTCTCAGTGGAGAAACCCTGCTTTGGGCCTTTTGCTTATCAATTGTTCTGTTTCCCTGAATGTCAGGAAGGTCTTTGCCTAAGGCCACCCCCTTGTGAAGCCTGAAGAAAACAGTTTTCAAATGCAAATGAATGGGCATCACCTCTTGCTCTTTGCTTAGTTGCTTTGGAAAGGGATGTGTCTGAATAAGCCTCGTGGCCCTGTATGAGGTTGTGGCTTAGATTCTCAGCACCTGATTTATGTAAAGAGATATGCCATGTGTGCACCCAAAACCAAAATGGCCAAAAGAGCAGTTATTGTGAATGAAGTCTCTCACATTCATTTGTAAGTTTCCTGACCCCCATCAAGTGAGAATAGGGATCCTTTGGGTCAAATTATTTATTCAAAGCCCTGCAAAGGCTAGCCCAGAGTTTTTTGGGTTTTCTCATGACTCCAAATCATATAAAGAATCTATACCTGACAGTCAGTAGGCCTCAAATTGGAGATGCAGAGCAGTATTAACACCTGGCCTATTTGATCACTCCTGGTGCACAGGATGGGTGTCCAGGCCACCGTGAATTTAGGCAAAAGAGGGGCAAGAGAGCTTATTTTTGAGACTGTCTTGGGCTGCACCCCTCATGGAAAACTCCAGCCAGAGTTTATGATTAGTGTCTATATGGAAGAAGATGATGGCCATGTGGGAGTGTTTTGGTTTTAATTGTGGTCATTTGTGTGGCGGTTGAAAGAGATGACTGGATCCACCTCAGCTTGAACTCTGGTGTGATTTCTCTTAGAGACTGAGTTCTGGAACTGACCTCAGAGAAGTATTGCCATGAAATGTGTTGGGATTTTAGGAGGCCACGCATGAGAATCGCCCTTGGAAACTGAGATCGAGGGCCAGGGTGGCTTTCCAGAGTGCACTGGGAATCTCAGCCAGGATATCACATGATTTTATTCTGAAAGACTTGGCAGTCATAGTTGAGAGTCTAAACACACATGGAACTCACATTGTAGACCTCAATGATCCTGGCTTCATGTGACCTTTTGGCCACTCTTTGGGAAGGCTTGCCTGTGAGAGTTCTCCAGAAATTTCATTGAAATGATCTTCCTTACCATATAATGGTTCCTGCATGAATTGAAACCCACAGTGCCTCCAACTTCATCCTTCAAAAATGGCTAAATAAATAGCAACAAATTTCTGAAATTTCCATGACCAGATGGCACTGGAGAACCTTTGGATGTCATGTTGCTGATCATGAGTGAAATAATTCCCCATGCAAAGACACTTCAAAGGGAGAATTACAATTTTATTGCAAAAAAGCTGTGTGATTATATAGACCTAAGGGGGAGATGGTAGGGCTTAGATAAATGGCAGCAACCCGTTTATTGAAAGCAAGTTCTTTCAGATATCAGCTCCGGAGCCCAGGAATTAGTTCTCATTGGGGCTAAGGTTCTCCACCAGTGAGATTTGAAATTGGCGCTGGCGGGAGAGTTCACAAGGGCGGGAACTTTTCGCACCACTGCAGAAATGAAGAAGGTAGGAAGAAGAAGTCCTTAGGCGCCATGTTGGGGTTTTTCTCTGGGGTATGGCTGCCATTTATACTTTTCCCAACATTCCTCCCTTTTTGTTTTCTTAGGAAGTGGGGCGTCGTTTGTAGATCCGGCTGCTTCCTGCTGTATGGGGGTGCTGTGGGGCCTAGAAAGGGAAGGGGAGGAATGCTCGAGGGGCAGGTCTGGGAATATCATGGCAGCAAGAAATAAAACCCAGTGGCTATAGACAGCTACTTCCGTAGGGGTGAAGTCAATGAAAGTTCCCTGAAGCCACAAGTTGTCGATGGCATGGAACCAGTCCTGGATGGAGGAGATTGTTGGTATCAGCCACTGGTCCTGTAACAGAGATTCTAGAAAATACTGGAAGTGTTGCCTGGACAAGGTGCCATAGCACCTGAAGAAGATCAGAGTGAATTAAAACAGAATGAAGATAACAATTAAAGCAAAGGTCAATTTTTGGCAGAACTTCCATGTTGGGGGACTGACATAGAAGAAGCCAAGGGCCATGAGGAAGCTTAGAAGGTCAAAAAGACTCAAGAATCCAGGATGGCAGATTAAGAGGTTCTCCGAGCTCGTTGTCTCCCACTGTCTGATGTCCATTGCATTCCATCGTGCCTGGTAATGAGCTTCATCACTGAGTGAACTGTTCTCTTGGAGATGTTGGGGGTTCGTCGGTCATCAGAGGCTGGTAGTGCCTAAGCAAAAGCTGGTTGAAAGTTTGATTATGAATTTTTTGCAGTTGGGTTTGAAGGAACTTCATTATGCAGGGCAAGAGAGCACAAAAAAGGAGCATCCCAATAAGGGGCCCAGAGACAGGTAGTAAGTACATGGCAAGATAGGATTGGAAGAACCTCGTTATGGGATTGGAGGAGGTAGGTTTGAGCAATAGGGTCGATAATTCCTGCAATTTAACAACTTTTTTTTATTAGCCCAGATTCATTAACATAATAGCAACATTCTCTCTGAGGAATAGGCTTGTACCCCCTTTTTCTGCTGTGAGAAGGTCAATTGCCCTTCGGTTCTGTAAAGCCACTTGTGCCAATGAAGAAACCTGCCACTGCAAGGAGCCCAGAGACTCAGCAGTGGTATCAAGTGCTTCCTGCAGTTTTTGTTGCAGGTCATTGGATGCCCATAGAGCATGACCTATAGCTACACCAGAGAGTCCGAGACCCGCCACTGAGGTTGTTAAAGTGAGGCCTACCAGAACCGGCAGAAAGACTGCCCTACGGGTGCGGGAAGGTAGGGCCAACTGTGGGAATTCGGTGGGAGTATACAAAGACAGCAGAGGAACTACAATAACCAAGAAACAGGTGCCAGAGACATTGATCGTTGAGGTACTTAAAGACCCATTACACCAGATGAAATGTCCAGGTTGCATAAACGCAGGGCTCAATGGGGTGCTATAGCTCAAGGAACAAATGGGTAAAGGATTCATTATTGGCAGGTGGATACAGATGAAAGGATATAAAGTATTGTTGGAATAACTTTCCCACAGTGGGATATGCGTCACATGTTGGGGTTGTCCTTAATTAGAGAAATTGTAGGTTTTTGCTGAAATATTTCCTGCCGCTAATGGGACCGCTGCTAGAAGTGGACGACTAAGTGAAGCACAGAGAAAGCACTGAGAAGTAGGCACCAAAAGAGGGGAGGAGTTTAATAATCGAAGAGTTTGGTGTAGCAAATTGAGCCATGTGGAAGGGGGACCTGAGGGGGTTGAAGGCTCTGAATCCTCTTTGGATGAGCTATGGATAAGATCTCGAAGTTTTGATTCTGACTCCTTAATGTGTTCGACTACCTGGATGGTTGCCTTAGGTAGCATAATCAGGGTGCGGCCAACAGTCATCTATCCTGTGGGTCTGGCTGAGGTTGTCCGAGCATAGACAGCAAACTCAACATAGCCCCAACGATTGGCCTTGGGGTCAGGTATATCTGAAGTATACTATCCATTGTTATCGGATGAAGAGACTTTATACCACTTTAGGTAACTAGAAGTCCACCCTTCAGGGTAACCAAGTGAGTGGTAAGAACAGCTACCACGTTCATCATGGAACCTGCATGACCAATAGGGACACCCATTATGTATCTCAGGCCACCAATGACAATAGTCTTTGGTTTGATTAAAAAGGAAGCAAATGAAAGGCCAGTTCCAGCTACTAGGGACGAAGGTCCTTGAAGGTGACAATTTTAGGGAAATAGTGGTGCAGTTGTGGATGAAGCACGTAGTTGGATCCACTGCGCGGACCTTCTGCATGCCATGTTCTGAGTATCGTTCCCGAAGAGTGAATAAATACATGGTAGGTTAGGAGGGTAAAGACAAGTCCCAACAGAGCACAAAAAAGAAGCAGAGCACAAAAAACAAGCAGTTAGAGAAGACAAGGGTGTTGGGAGAGCTCATTGTGCCTTCTTTAAGAGGAATCGGGCTGCAGGGAACACCGTGTGAGCCGCAACTTAAATGGGTGAGATGGGTGTGGAAAGCAGGAGTAAAGGGGAGGTTCAGGAGGTGATTCTTGGAGTTCCTCTGGCGTGGTCCTGTCGTCAGCAGGTGGGGCCTCCTGGTGATATGGCTTCAACCTAGAAATGGGAATCCAGGGAGTGAGACGGTTGTCTGGAAAGGAGAGTTTGGCGGCGGTGGGGGTACAGAGAATGACAGGATAGGGGCCTTTCCATTTTGGTGCAAGAGTCACTTTCTCCTCTGGGGTATTATAATAGACTAGACTCCCAGGTGTTAAGGGAGGAGTGTTTGGAGAGGAGACTGGGTCCGGAAAAGCCAGTTCTAATATTTCCAGTGTTCTGAGCGGAGATGAAACAAGAGAGGCAAAGACAAATCTCGGGTGAGATGTCCTTGTGAAATGACCAACCCAGGGGGTATAAGAGGTCTTCCATACATTATCTCAAAGGGAGACAGTAAAGATGGTTTCTTAGGGAGAGCTCTGATTCGAAGCAAAGCCAAGGGAAGGATTTTGACCCAGTCTAAGTTTAATTCCATTGTCAATTTGGTAAGGACTTCCTTCAGAGTACAATTTACCCTTTCCACTTTCCCTGAAGCCTGGGGGTAATATGGACAGTGGAATTTCCACTTGAAGGAGAGGGCTTGAGAGACCTTTTGTGTGATCCTAGAAATAATCTCAGGGCCTTTGTCATATTGTAGGGAAATGGGCATACAAAACCTGAGGATGATGTCTGTCAGATTGAAGCTACAGTGGAAGCCTTTTTATTGGAAGTGGGAAATGCCTCAACCCAAACAGAGAAAGTGTCCACAAAGACAAGGAGGTATTTAGTGTGCCATACTGTGGGCATGTTGGTGAAGTCTACTTGCCAGTCAGCAGCGGGAATGTGTCTCCGGGCTTGGTGGAAAGGGAAAGGTTTCGGCCTTAAAGGAGTATGAGTGTTGGTCCGCTGACAGATCTGACAATTAGAGGCTATATTCTCTAGCATGGCTATGTCAGAAGGGTTGAGGGAGAAGAAGCTCTGTAAAAAAAGGGTCAAAGACTGAGAATTGGAATGGTGTAGAGTATGAAGGAACTTGAAACGATCTTTGTTCTTAATGGAAGAAGTAGGGACTTCAGATGAGCTGTCAAAAGTGGCCATAATATGTCCCCCATGGGGGCCATAATTGGAAGTGGCAGCAGCCATTCGTGCCGCCTGGTCAGCTTTGGCATTGCCCTCAGTGATAAGAGAGCCGTCCTTCTGATGGGACCTACAATGGACAACTCTCAACTGGGTGGGTAAGTGGGAGACCTCTATCAGATTGGTTATAAGAGCCGAATTAGTGATCGCATTACCTTTGGTGGTAAGTAGGCCTCACTCCTTTCATATTGAAGCATGGGATAATAAGATCTGGAAGACATATTTTGAATCAGTATAGAGGGTGAGGGATTTGCCTTGTGCTAGAAGGCAGGCAAGAGTGGCTGCTATAAGTTCAATCTGCTGGTTGGTAGTTGCTGAAGGCAAAGCATTGGCCTCTATAATCTCAGTGGCTGAAACTACAGCGTATCCAGAGTAATGAGTGCTGTTCTGCCTAAAGGAACTGCTGTCAGTAAACCAGATAAGGTCAGGCATGGTGAGTGGTTCCTCAGAAATGGAAGAATGACAGGGGAGGAAATCATCTAAGGTTTCCAAGCAATTATGAGTTGGTGTGTTAGACGTGGGATTCATTGGGAGCAGTGAGACAGGGTTCAGTGCAGAGCAGGGGAGGAAAGTAATATTAGGGTTTTCCAGAAAGGAAATGAGGAGCGACAGAACTCTGGATGGAGGAAGGGTTTGAAGGCCCTTATAAGCTGAAAGATCTTTCAAGTGATGTGGGGAGTGGATAGTTCAAGGTGCCCCAAAAGTCAGCTTAGAGGCTTCTTTGTTTAAAATTTGTCCAGCAACCAGAGCTCTTAAGCAAGGGGCCCACTCATGGATGGTAGAGTCTAGTTTCTTGGAAAATATGCCACAGGTGCAAATGTAGGCCCATAGTTTTGACCTAAGGACCCTAAGTGCTTGCCCCACTTTTTCATGGACATATAGATGATATGGTCATGAAAGATCAGGAAGGTGAAGGGCAGGTGCCTTTAAGAAGAGTTGCTGAAGCCTGCAGAAATGGTAGATGGGGAAGGAGACAAGAGATTCACTAGGGGGTCCATTTGCTAGGTAATACAGGGGTTTGGATAGAAGAGAATAATTTGGGATCCAGGTCCTAAAATAACCTGCTAATCCTAGGAATGATAGTATTTTGGCTTTCATATGGGGCACTGGATGATTAGAGAGCAGTTGCCTCCTATCCAGTGTTATTTCCTTTTTCCCGGGTGTAAGGCAAAAACCAAGAGAGGTGACAGAAGACTGGGAAACCTGGGCCTTGTGGGGAGACTCCCTATATCCCTTGTCTGCTAGGAAATTAAGAAGCTGAGCGGTGTGGGATTGAGAGTGTTCCCAGAGGGACTACATAGAAGAAGGTCATTGACATATTGAAGGAGAATAGAGTCAGGACAGGTCGGGTGAAACGATGTAAGGTCCTGGGCAAGAACTTGGCCAAAGAGATGGGGGCTATCCCTGAATCCCTGTGGGAGGACAGTCCCAGGAAGCTGATGAGAATGGTGGATGTGAGAGTCCAGTCCACGTAAAAGCAAAGATATTCTGAGATTCTGAGAAGAAGGGATTAGAAAAGAATGCATCTTTTAAATCTAGGACCGAGAATTGGGTAGTAGTGGCAGGGATCTGAGAGGAAGGTGTAAGGGTTGGGCACTAGCGGGTGGATGGGGGACCAAAGACGAGTTGACAAGGAGAAGGTCTTGAACCAGCCTGTAGGACACGTTAGGTTTCTTAAGTGCCAGAATGGGTGTGTTGAAAGGAGAGTGTGTAGGCCTAAGATACCCCTTTCATAATAAATCCTGGATGATGGGTTCTAATTCGAGGAGGCCTGTGGTTGTGAGTGGATATTGTGGTTGACTAATATATCTTGATGGGTCCCCATAAGACAATATGAATAGGACTGCATTTAGCCATAAAGGGTGTAGTTGTGTCCCAAACCTCAGGGTTAACTGGTTTAGAGAGTCGTGGGAGAGTGCATGAAGGAGGTGTATCTACCCCTAGGAACATCATGAGGAAATGAGAGGTAGGAGAGGTGTGGGGTGATATGTGAATGGTGACTTTTAATAGTGAGAGTATGTCCCTTCCCAGAAGGGGAATGGGCAATAACGAGAAAGAAGTGAGTGAAGGACAAAAGGGATCCCTGCATATAACATGATGGGGGGTTTGAGGGAAAATCTGTTTACATCCTACCCTGACAATAGGAGTTTTTGAGGGTGTGGTAGAACCCCAATACTCCCTTAAGACCGAAAAAGCGGCACCAGTATCCAAGAGGAAGGTAATGAAGCATCCATCTACCAGGAAGGTAACCCTAGGCTCTTGATTCTTGATGGTAATAGTCTGGAGGGAAAGCCCAGGGCTCCGTCAATCCTCCTCTGCCAAGCCCAAGAGAGGCTGTGGTTGCCGAGCGGCTGACCAACCTCCCTTTCGGGTTGTTGGGCAGTCTGCCCCCCAGTGTCCCCTTTGACGGTATTTTGGGCAGGGGTTGTAGGGTGTCCTCAGTGAAGGACAATCCCTGGCCCAATGTCCCTCCTTACCACATTTGAAGCAAGCTCCCGGGGGTGTCATATTGGGATGGCGTGGTGATGGCCTTCTCTGAATGACCTGGGCCAACATTTGGAATTTGGCATTTTCAGCCCTCTGCCTACGGCATTCACTTTCATCCTCTCTATCATAAAAAACCTTGAAATTGAGGATTTTGGTCTAAGGAGTAGCAGGGCCCTGTTCAAGCTTTTTAAGCTTGGCTTTAATGTCAGGGTAGCTTTGGGCCAGAACATATGTCATTAAGACATGACGGCCATCAGGGGTTTCTGGTTTGAGGTTTGTGTACTGTTGAAGGGCCTTGGTTAGTCTATCCAGGAATTCTGAAGGTGTTTCCTCCTTCCTTTGAATGACCTCCTGCACCTTTTCAAAGTTAACAGCCTTGCGGATGGCCTTTTTCAGGCCCGCCAAGAGGCAGGATGTAAAAAGGTCATGAGACTGTAAGCCTTCAGGGGTGTTGTAATCCCATAGAGGATCCTGCTCTGGGACAGCATGACGGCCTGTGGGGTGGTTAGGATTGGTCCTATGATTTTCATCAGCATGGACTTGAGCTAGCTCCCAGACCCATTGCCTTTCCTCAGGGAGAAGTGTATTGGCCAAGAGCATGTAGATGTCATGATGAGTGAGGCTATATGCTTGCAGGACCCATTGAAACTCCCGAATGTAAGTGGTGGGGTCAGTGGTGAATGAGCCTAACTTCCCCTCTAGCTGAGTAATGTCCGACATGGAGAAGGGCACTTGGACTCTGATGACACCCTCGGGACCAGCTACCTCACAAAGGGGTGCGATTGTCTTGGGGGTGGGAAGGAGTCCCTTAGACCTGGTAACAGGAGAACTGAAAGAGGCAGGAGGCGGACAGGAAGGAGTGGGAGGGGAAGGAAGTGTCTCTTTGGAAGAGGAGGAGGTGGAACAGGCAGAAGAGGGCGGAGGGGAGGAGGATGAAATGGAAGGCTGAGGATCCGTGGAATCAGGCAGAGGAAGAGGAGGGTAGAGCGGGAGAGAAGGGGCAGATAGGACTGGGGGATAAGGTGGGGGTTTATCTGCTGGGTTGAATGAGGAAGAATCTGTGAAGTCAGGAGTAGAAGTAGGGGAAGAGAAGGGTTTGCAAACAAGGAGGACCTGAGAGGGAGGGCAGGAGAAGCAGCGACAGGGTGCTGTGTGAGAAGGCTAAAACCTTAAATGCAGGGAATCTCACTCCACTTTTTCAGATGCTGGCAGTAGTTTAAAAGGTCGCAGAGAAGGTTTGGATGTAAGGAGCCTTCTGGAGGCCAATGATTGCCATTATCCAGTGGATATGTAGGCCAATTTGGGTACAGAATTTGATTAGAAGTTTGGGCTTGATGTCTGGTGTGAGAAAAGTGTGGCCAGATTTTTTATTAAACATTTGAGAGGTGAGGCTTCAGGTACATATGAAGAGGTGCCCATAGTCACAGGGAGAGAAGGAGAGAGAGAGAGAGAGAGAGAGAGAGAGAGAGAGAGAGAGAGAGAGAGAGAGAGAGAGAGAGAGAGAGAGAGAGAGAAAATAAGAGTAAGCGAGAGGGACAAAGAGAAAACCCGGGCTGGAACGGCTTCAGGAAGCTCAGGGCGAACGGGGGGGGGGGGGGGGTCAGGTGGGCGTCCCCAAAATGACCAGCCGTTATGAGGAAATACAGAGGGCACTACCTGGTCGTCACCAGTGAAGTGCGATCTGTGAGACCCAATGGTTTCGGAGCCACGGGCAACCTGACGTCAGGAAAGTTTTCCAACGCAGCGGAAAAAGTCAGTAATGAAAACAGAACTCCGGTTCCGGCAGAATGAAGTTCCAGGACGGGAGTTCAGTTTTCCCGAGCAGAGAGGCAGCTTTAGCCAGACACTGCAGCCCTGCAGCAAACAGCAACTCTAGCCAGCTGTGGCAGCGGCAGCAGAGGAGAAAAAACCACAGAGCCTCTCCTGTAAACTCAGAAGCCTCACGCCCCAAAGGAAAACGGATCACCAGATGGTCCACTGCGACCAGTAAAGGTCTTAGTGGCAGGAATTTCCTGCCCCCTACAGGGCATCTAGAGTGTGCCGGATGATCATGGTCACAAAACCAGTGGTAGCCCGAAGGGAGTTGGAGAGCGAGGGTCAGGGGAGGCTTACATATATCAGATCTGTGGTGAGTGCAGGAAGCTGGCGTCTGAAAAGAGTGGACCAGGGCGGAGTGTCTCCGTGGAGCAGGGGACAGGGCTCTTGTTAGAAAGAGCTCACCCGTATCCTCACACGGGGCACCAGAATCAAAGAACTTCCCACGCAAAGGCACTTCGCTGGGAGAATTCCAATTTTATTGCAAAAAGCTGTGTGCTTATATAGAACTAAGGGGAAGATGGAAGGGCTTAGATAAATGGCAGGCAAACCGTTTATTGGTAAGTTCTTTCAGATATCAGCTCTGGAGCCCAGGAATTAGTTCTTATTGGGGCTAAGGTTCCCCACCAGCGAGATTTCAAATTGGCGCCACTACAGAAAAAAGAAGGTAGGAAGAAGAAGTCCTTAGGCACCATGTTGGGGTTTTTCTCTGGGGTATGGCTGCTGTTTATACTTTTCCCAACAATGAGTATACCAGACAGTGCCTTGATTGACTGGTTTTCATGAAAATGGTATTTAACAGAGATGCCAGAAAGTTGGATCCTGTTGAGTAGTGGGCCTAGAGCAATGGTGGGCAGGTGTGTGATAAAACATCTGTGGTGGGGCCATGTAGATCTGTCATTGGATTCCAAATGGCTTGTGACTGACATGGTGAAGCCAGCAGACCCTTATATGTAAAGGAACCTTGTTACATAGAGAGGTTTCAGGACATTCTTCAGAATCAGGTCGCTATGGTCAAGGGGGCAAGCTATGTGGGATAGAAGCATGGTTCTTGTATTCTCCTGCAGACCCTGACCCACCACACATGACAGAAATCCCTCCCGCACTGAGACCCCGTTGAACTCCTTGTATTTCGTGAAGCAAATACCCAAATCCCAGTGCAGCAGCAAGAAACACCACGAAAATAGAGGATGACCATATGTATTCAACGTCCACACAGGGAGACATTTAGCCCCCAGGGGCCACAGTTTACCTACAATGGAAAATTCAGCACTGCTGTCTCATGTTCATTGGAAAATAAGAAACCATGTCCTCCAGGTCACATTGATGCAGACCCAGCTTTTATGGTCTCACTAGAAAGGAAGCTAAAGCTCCTGACAACAACATATATTTCAAGTGCCCAACCTGAAAGACAGTTTCTCAAGAAGTCTCTAGGCCAGCAGACCTTCATGTTTGTGGAGGGTTTACCCTGTCCCTTACTTTTGGAAACTCCTCTACCACTTCCAAGGTTGTGAACTCCTGATCGTATTCCATTCTATATATGTATACACGGATTTTCTAACTCTTCTCCTCTGATTGTGTCATACTTGGGCCGTAGGTGTTGTCAAGGCATTGTTCTGGATGAGAGTGGGAAGATTTTTGTGTACCACATATTTACATACACATTGGATTCATTTTTCAATTTTCCATTCAAAATACTGAATCCCTGACACTGACACATACCCTACTAGACTCTGACTACTAATCCTAATATGATGGAGAAATATAACCCAAACAAAATAAAAATACAAGCAGTTGAGAGGAGGCATGGCGTATAGTTGGTCTTGCCTTTTGCATGATATAGGGTAGGAGTTATAAATCTTGTTAATTTTTTGTTGAAATAGTTCTCCATGTGTTTTTAAAGTTAACACATATGTGAATTTCTGTCTCTCTTTTTCTGTAGCCAATTCAGCACATGTATTTTTATATGCACATATAAAATCCTACCTGGTATCACACGTACATTTTTGTGAGGTGGCTAACTTGGGAGATACAAAGTATGAGAAGAGATCACTCCTCCTAAATGTTTTTGGAACTGAAAATTCAAACTATGAGTGAGCTTCTTAGTTGAAAAACATTATACATAAATCCATGTTCAGTAAAATTAATATTTTTGGATCTGTGAATGATATATATTTCATGATGAATTTTGATTGGCATATATATTGCTACTTTCTAATGTATCTGTGATATATATATATATATATATATATATATATATATATATATATATATATATATATATATATATATATAATTTTCAAAATATGAAATATATGTGTCTTATTATACACTCCCTAAATAATTCACTCATGTTCATGTATGTGGTTTTATAATCAACTTTTCATAAGATTGTTTTTAGAAATATTCATCGACTTTAAATACATATTTGTTTCCTAGAACTGAAAACTCACTTCTGTGAATGGTGCAAACAAAGCCTTATATTTCTACAGTAACTGACCCAATTTTACATCAATGAAAGTAGATTTCTATGGGACATGATGTGTATTTTGATGTTCATTTTAATTCAACACTGGTACATTACTATTTCTTCAGTTTTTATACATTGTAGAATATACATTTCATCCACAAGTTCACTAATTTAAAGACATTTGTAACACACTAAATCACTTCCTGCTTCAGAACACATGTATTCCTCCTTGTTTTTGACTGGTTATTTCATGAAACTTCTTTCCAAACACATTATTTTCGATTTCCATAATCAATTTGGAAGCAAAACCCACACACATTTTATGATAAACTAGAACCCTAATGTTACCATTAGATGTATAACTGGTTGGAATGAATGTATGTATATCAATATAAGATTTCCTGTGTATTTTGGGATATCAATTGATTCCAATTTCTAAATTTGGAAACAATTATATTATTTATTCACAGTACGGTCTATTCATGCATTCTCTCTATATTCATACACACATGGTACACCTATTTGTGCCCCCAATACTAATTTATATCTCTTCAAAATATTGCTCTCAGAAATGGTGCAACAAATACTCATGTCACCTGATCTACATATACATTTTATCACAGTAATATTCTGGCCACAAAATGCAAAGTCACACTTACGACTGTACCAAAGCCTAAATGGAATATGAGTATGGATTATGAAAATCACCCATGTCCAGGTTGCCTAATGCTCTCAAATGTCAATCCTATTGGTGACTACATATTTGTTTCTTCCTAAGATTATTTATTCAAACTCAAGCCTGTTGAAAATGTCTAGTCCTATCAATCACTTTATCATTTGCCTGATTTTCTAATGTCTCTGTTGATATCTGCTTTCCTACATATTTTTCCCAGTTCATCATTGTGACTGACTCTTCACATGTGCTGACATTTACATTTTCTCTCTACCCGAAACCCTATTGCTAAAGAACTTTTTGTCCAAATCCTATACTCACTCTTTTTTATGATCCTACCAACTATCTTCCTAATCCTAAAACTATCCTTTTTTGACTGGATGTTTTCTTTGACATTCAGTCTTCCAAGGTACAAGGTCCTATGCCATTGTGTATTGATTTATCTGAGACACATGTGCAGAACATAATTCAAACCTAAGTATCCCAATCAAGGATCCAATGCCCTTCTGGGCTTCAAATCTTACCTAGATTTCTGTTTTCATACATATATTTCCCCTCTATATATTCTTATAAATATCGCAGGTTCCCAATAACATTATTCATCCAGCAGAATGATTCCTAAGCCAAATCAAACATGTTATTAACCCTAACCATACTCTGTTCCCTCAATCTAACTTTACAGAAAAGCAGGGACAGAGTTGGTCTTACAATACAGGAATGTAAGAAATCTTCCACCTGCTGAGAAACGAAAAGGTCCATGCAGAAATGAACACTGGGGAAGATATAGGAAGCTATGAAGGACCTGAGAGAGCAAAAGTCATCTTCCACAACAAACAACCTGGTCACGATGAAGGGGTGTGTCTGAAGCAGTCTCTCTTTTCTTAATGTAGAGAAGATGGAAAATACCAGGCCTGTGTGGAGAGCTGTTCCCGGGTGCCTATGTTTGATATACCATTCAAACTTGTGAAAGTGTCACAGGAAGTAGGAGCAGACTCCATCAATTGGGTCACTTGGAAGCAACTGTTCGGACAAAGTGGTTGCCAAGGCAGTGACCTCATTCAGTTCCTGAAGGAAGTGACCTACATCACTTTCTTGGTGATGGAACTCTCTGAACTAGGGATCCAGGAAGCCAGGCACCCAGAGGCAGTCCCAGTCCCAGTCCCAGTGGCCTCACATGTTTGGATTTACCAAGGACAGAATCAGTCTTTCTTGGTAACTACTGATGTGAGGATGGCCAAATGCCAGGAAGGTCGGTCTGAAGAGGGGCCTTTCCTGAGTAAGCAGGTAGTGTCTCACCACTGGCACCTGACAACATCACAGTGTTGGCCAAGGAGTCCAGATCTGACATAGGACAGTCCATTTTGGAGTAACATACTATGGTCCATCAGTCAGAGGACACTCCGGATAGTCATAGACCTACTTGGGGGATGGAGGTGACTTTGTGGGTGCGGGTGTGAGTTTGTGGTTTTGTCTCATGATCTGAGAATAGGTAGAAATGTCGGTTTGTTAGGATTGGAGTGGACTGTTTCTAGTAAGTCTTTTGACAATGCGAGTGTTTCTATGTCTGTTTATCCCACTGTGTCCGTGGTTGTAGACATTAGAAAAGAGAATGCATCAATGGATGTGTCCTGAATAGTAGAAAGCTTCACAGCATTCATCCTGCCCAATTTATGAATGGATTTTGGCTTTCCTAATGGATGGGCAACAACCACTGTCTTCCTAAATTCCTGTTTTCTTCTTGAATTCTGGCCACTCTCCAGAATAGGCTCATGGTTTTGTTTCCAAGACATGTACCACCTCCAAGCTCTGTGACATGGCTATGTACTGGATAGCTGAAGGGAATGGGATCATCTCAGAAAACTCTGATATCATTCCAGAAACCCTGCCTTGGGCCATTTGCTTACCTATTGTTCTGTTGCCCTGAATGTCAGAAAGGTCTTTGCCTCAGGCAACCCCTTTGTGAAGCCTGAAGAAAACGGTTTTCAATGGAAATTAATGGGCATCACCTGTAGATCTTTGCTTAATTGCTTTAGAAAGGGATGTGTCTGCATCAGACTCTTGGCCATGTGTGAGGTTGTTGAATAGATTCTCAGCACCTGATGGATCTAACGAACAATTACATGTGTGCTTCCAAAACCAAAATGGCCAAAAAAAGCAGTCATTGTGGACGAAGTCTCTCGCCTTCCTCTGTAAGATTCCTGATCTCCATCAAGTGAAAATAGGGATCCTTTTTGTCAAATGAGTTCTTCAATCCCTGCAGAGGATAGCCCATAGGTGCTTGGGTTTTCTCATGATTCCAATTCACATAAAGAATCTATACCCTAGAGTCAGTAGACCTCAAATTGGAGAATCAGAGCAGTATTTACGGCAGGCTTATTTGATCACTCCTGGTTCTCAGGAAGGGTGTCCAGGCAACCCTGACTTTAGGCAAATGACGGGCAAGGGAGGTTATTTTGTACACTGTCTTGGGCTGAGCCCCTCATGGAAACCTCCAGCCACAGGTTATGATGAGTGTCTATATGGAAGAAAATGAGGGCCTTGTGGGAGTGTTTTGGTTTTAATTGTGGTCATTTGCTTGGCGGTTGGAAGTGATGACTGGGTCTATCTGGGCTTGAACTCTGGTGTGATTCCCCTTAGAGTCTGAGTTCTGGAATTGATCTCAGAGAAATACTGCCATAAACTGTGTTCAGATTTTAGGAGGCCATGCATGTTATTCGCACTTGGAAACTGAGATCAAATACCAGGGTGGCTTTCCACAGAGCCTTGGAATATCAGCTAGGATATCACATGATTTTATTCTGAAAGATTTGGCAGCCATAGTTGACAGTCAGAACACCCATGGACGTCACATTAAAGACCTCAATGGGCCTGGCTTCATGTGACCTTTTGACCACTCTATGGGAAGACTTGCTGTGAGATTTCTCCAGAGAATTCATTGAAAATAGCTTCCTCACATTTAATAGTTCCTGAATAAACTGAAACCCACAGTGCCTCCAACTTCATCCATGAAAAATGGCTAGATAAATACAATGAAATCTTTGAAATTCCCTTAACCAGGTGGCACTGGAGAACCTTTAGATGTCTTGTTGCTGATCATGAGTGTACAGAGAATGGCATGATTGACCGGGTTTCATGAAAATGGTGTAGAACAAAGATGCCAGTAAGTTGGAGCCTGCTGAGTAGTGGGCCTATTGCAGTGGTGATAGGTATGTGATAATACATCTGTGGTGTGGCCATAAGGATTTGCCATTGCCTTCCAAATGGTTTGTGACTGACATGGTGCAGCCAGCAGACCCTTCTATGTAAAGGTATCATATTATATGGAGAGGTTTCTGGGCTAAGTTCAGAGTCAGATTTCTATGGACAAGGGGGCAAGCTCTGTGAGATAAAAGCCTGGTTGGTGCATTTTCTTCAGACCCTGACCCACCACAAGTGACAGAACTCCCTCCAACACTGGTTCCAGTTTAACTCGTTGTATTTCATAAAGCATATAACAAACTCCCAGTACAGCAGCAAGAAACACAACAAAAAGTGGAGGATGACCAAATGGCTTCACAGTCCGCACGGGGAGACACTTAGCATCCAGTGGCCACAGTTTACCTACAAAGAGAAAATTTAGCACTGCTGCCTCATGTTCATTAGAATACAAGAAACCATGTCCTCCAGGTCACACAGATGCAGACTCAGCTTTGATGGTATCAATAGAAAGGAAGCTAAAGCTCCTTACAACAACATATATTTCAAGTGCCCAAACTCAGAGGAAGTTTCTCAAGAAGTGTTTAGGCCAGGCCGGCAGAGCTCCATGTTTTTGGAGTGTTTACCTGTTAGACCAGGACACAAGAAAAGACCACTGACTCTAATTAAAATCAAATTAAATTAAGCTTATTATTTCCACCGGCTGTGCTGCCTCTCCCTCACAAAACAGCGGGAATAAGACAGCAACCCCAGCTTTCCTACAGGAAGCTTAATAGCCCAGAAAATTACACAAAACGGGGTTTACAGATAACAGAACTCTGACAAACATCACACTAATGTCAGTCTACATTTTTTTTTTTGCTGTCCCTACATCAGAGTTCATGAAGACCATTAGAGCCTCAGAGAGGGTTGTTGTCTGGCCAGAGAAGGCAAATATTTATGATGTGTCACTAAAGTTTCAGAGAGGGCTGCTATCTGGTCAGAGAGCCGGGCATGGGTGAGTTCAAGGCGCGGGCAGGCATTCCAAGCAGGTTTAGAATTTGAAGTAATTTATGGTAAAGCCAAAATTATCTTTTCATGGCTTTTTGGCAAGATGGCTCCCAATTTTAATAAAAGATCAGGTTGGGTCTATCATTCCCCCCTTTTCTTTGTGTCCCTTTCAAATCTTTGATAGATTATGGGAAGAGCACTGAGGAAATTTTAATCCCTCAGGTAAGAGTCTCCAAATTTTTAGAACTCACCCAAAACCGATCTCCCTGATTTTACCTGACTTAATTAACTACTTATATTGATAGTCTATTTATCTTTCTCTCCATTGCTGTAAGAAGAGTGGTGTCACTCATTTTTTCCTCTTCTGACCTGAGACAGGGTGACGTGAGTGGGCATGGCATGAGGGACATGAGTTGCCTTTTAGAAGTCAGTTGAGGGACATGAGTTGCCTTTAAGAAGTCAGTTCGGTTTGAAGTCTGATTGGGGAAGAACAGGTTGTAAAGTCATCTGGGGATGGGTTCTTCTATGAGAGAAACAAAAACCATGAGTACTGAATAAATGTTGCAGCAGCTGAAACATGTCACTGTATAGAAGTTCCCTCACCAGTCTTTAATATCCCCAGTTATCAGGACTGTCAACTTAATATTTAACTTTTACTGTTACACTTGTCCCTCCCCATAAGATACAGTTTAATAATTTAATGTCATCTGATCTTGTAAAATCCTTTTACTAGTATGACCTCTGTGTCTCTTAGAGAAACATTTAATTCTGTTACTCGGGGCTGGATAATTGTACTAGCAAACACCAAGCCTTCCTGTGTAGGTTAGGAATATCTGTAGGCCTTAAACTGAAAACTTCTCCCTGTGGCACGTCTTCTTGATAGTCTCTTTTTATAAGTATCAGGCATTCCTGTCTGAGAATTCTTCTTTGTAGCCATCAATCTTACTTATTTTGGAAGGCAAACATAAAGTGCATACCTTAAAATTATATTATTATTATTATTATTATTATTATTATTATTATTATTATTATTATTATTATTATTATTTAAAATGCCCAGGAATGGATGTATTTTGTTCTTAACTGTCTTTGCTAAGTGTTTAAGATGAAGCAGTCAAACTGACTTTTGTTTCCATCTATTGTTAACAGTCAACTGAGTTTTTATGGGAGTCAATTCTGGGGAAACTTGAGAGCAGATTCTCAGTTCTGCTAGTGCCATTTGTGCTAGGTGGGTCCAGATCTTGCTTGACCATTTGGCTTCCCTCGGAAGCATCAGAGATGTCTCCTTTCTTTGATGACTCTCCTCTTCATAACAAATACACTGATTGGCTTTCTGTTCTCTAGTGGTCTCATTAATCTCCCTGATCAGGAGGAGGTTATGTGGCTCAGAGTTTCAAAGCTCTTTAGAGAAGTTCCCTGTTCCCTGGATTCAGACTGACTCAGAGGACAAAAGCCAAATATTGGTTTTCTTGGCCCTTTTCATTTAACTTTAATTTCAAATCCTAATCTTAAACATCCAGCAAATAAATTTTAACAGCCTTATATTAAGAGTACTGGGCTTTAATGTCTATAACTATATAATTATCTTTTTATTAATTGGGATCTGTATTATTCTGTCTGTATTATAAGTAATGACTTATTATCTTGAATAAACCCATGTTGTGTTCTTAAAGCAACACGTTTGTAAAACAGTAACAGAGAATCTTTAGATCACTTATAAGAAAATTTCAAAATAAAATTAACAAAAGTAAAAATACTTAGCTTGTGTAATAGCTACCCAGAATTTTTTGGCTGAGTTATACATTATATCCCCTGTTTGAGATCCTAGGAATATTGACCTTAAAAAAAAACAACTTTTTAACATAACTTTAAAGAAATATTATCTGACCTACTGGTTTCATAGTCATTCTCACATGTAGTAAGATGGGACACAGAGCCTTATCTCAGGTAAGGCAGGGCTCTTTACAAATCTTAAGTATTTTAGTTCTAAAGCTAATCTTTATTTTTAAATATCATTTGAAAAAGTTTACATAAATTGTTTGAGGTCACATGAACATTAGCTAACACCATATGATATCACATTTAAAACATGAATTAAAGAAAGGCTGAAAGTTTTTAACCTTTACATCGATTAGGCTCTCATTAACTAAAAAATACATTTAAACTGTTCCCCAATGTAAAAAGTAACATAAAAGTTTACATATCTTATTGATAACAAGTAAATAAATCCCCAATGTATTTTTTACCATACAACTTCAGAGCACCAGCTTGATATAATGCTCTTTTAAAGTTTCTACCTTACAGACTTGCATACCTATAAGATATGAAAACATTGATAGCATCACAATTACATTGATGTTTCTACATTAAGCAAGTTTAGCTTTTAAAGCAATGGCAGTACAGTGCTCTAAAATAACAGTTCTTATTTAATCAGTTGTTTAATTTTTATGTTGCTTGCTCTAGAGAAAATAAAACTTAATAAACACAACGTTATGGGTAAACTTATGTTATAAAAAATTTTTGTCTCATTAACACATGACTGATTTTTATATTCTTATACAGACTTTAATAAAAACTTATTCAGACCTTAGTAAATCAATCAGATATCTAACAAAAGTACTCATGAATGAGTAATACCATATCGAATTTATTTTACTTATTTATCAAAATATTAGAGAAATGTATCGAACAGTGTAAACCATTTTTATGTTGAAGGAAAGGTCCTAGAACCAAGGCATGTTAGACATTTTGTAGATATTAATATTTTATTAGATTTTTGAACACCTAGAAAAATTTGTAAGCTTAATTTTAAAGACATTCATTTTTATCTGTTTATCCAATTTAAATTGAAACATTTAAATCACGTGAATTAAAGATCTTTGGATCTCCTTTTTAAATTTTTTTAATGAGCGCTTTTTTATGAGTGCTCCTTGTATATGTTAATTTGTGTATCATATATATGATATACGGACATATGTATACATAGACATACAACACATAACAAAAGTGTGCACAAATAATAATAGTAAAGGCCTTGTAGCTTTTCTCAGGTGAAATCTCCATTGCAATGTTTCAAAAAGTCTACAGTTTGTCAAAGATAGAACTGATCTGAAAAACATTAACCTAGGTCTGTATGCACAAAATCATGAGCTCAAAAACAAAAAAGTATCTAAGGAAAAAAAAAAAAGAGTCCTAGAAAAAGTGACTGGCTATTAATTAGTAAATACCATACAATTTACCTTTTTTTTTTCCCTTAGGCCTCAAATCAGTCTCTTACTAATCTTGCAGGCTTCTTTCATTTACATTTCAACATAAGTTATGGCTGAGGTCTGGAAGAAGCAGGAAAAACTGCTATTCTGAGCAGACACCTCAGGTCTAAGGCATTTTAACCATAATTTTGAGGTTCGGATGTTGAAAATTATGATACAAATTTAAGATACAATTCACAAAATTTTATATCTTTACATCTTGTTTTGTCAACAGATACCATTCTATGATTTACTATCCTTGTCCAAATTAATGCACTGGTACACACAGTGACATTTTTCCAGGCTATCCAATTCAAAATTGGTGAAAAAAAAAAAGACTGTATGATTGGGAAGTTACTTGCCAACTTGGAAGTAGAGTTCTTCAGTTTTCCATCCTAAGTATTTAAGTTCTCTGGCATGAATTATCTGAAATCATAAACTAAACAATTAAGTAAACCCGACTTTTAACTGCAAGATTGTGCAATGCTTCAAAAACCCATTCAGATACCAGATTGTTAAAATAAAACATCATCATTTAGACACACATTCAGCTAAGATCATTCCCAAGAAACAATTTATAATATCAACACATTATTGCACATGTCTTAAAGGGCCAGATACAAAGACACAAGACAGACAAAAAGGAGGTCCAGACTATGGCTGTCAGAGAAAACCTTTTAAACCAGAGCAGATAAGAGAAAAATCTCCTTCACCAGTGTGCACTATAGATATCCACAGGGGGGGGGACCACATGTTTTAACAGAGGGGCAACCTGAAATGTAAAATAAAGTGTCTCCGTGGTGACTTCACTGCATTTAGTGTCCCCTTTTTCTTTTTCTCTTTTTTAACAAGACAGAGGTGGCATAATTCTTACAGTGCGGGAAGGAAGGAGGTAATTCCCTGAATCAACAGGGCTTTGGCAGCTGCTGGGAGTCCCTCAGTCCCTCCTTTTGCTTACAGGATTAGCTCCTCTTGTTCAGTTCCACTCCAAGCATGCTTCATCTCCTAATATTTCAGTAAACAGCTCTCACAAAGTTCCGGGGCGGAGGGGGGTTACCAAATTTGGAAATTAAAGTTCGATTCCTGAACTTGAAGCCAATTAATACCAATTTAATAATGAGGACTGAGTTTTGAGAAAAAGAAAAAGGGAGGTTTATTGCTTTGTGAACAAAGGAGAAACACAGGGGACTCTGCCAAAGGTTGTGACTCTCTTGATCTGGAGTGACAAGGGGTTTTAAAAAGTTTCACTTGTTAACCTGGGAGATGCTCAGTTCTTAGGTCCCCAGCAGGCATTGCCCTCTGCAATGGGTGTGCTCCAGGCAGCCAGCTAGGAGCTTCTATCATCCTGCTTAACAAAGGGGGGTAAAGTTTATCGCAGTTCCCTAAAACACAGTCCAAAGGGGTGTCAGGCTTACTCTCTTTATTACCCATTTTTATGTCCAAAATCCTTAAGTTTTTACCACTGAAATCACACAACAAAACAAACAAAAACAAACAAAGAGTCAAAAAAATAGAACACAAAACAAAACACAAAAAACAGAAACCCAGTGCCTAAACAGAAAAAGAGTGGAACAGTGCAACATCTTGCTAAAGCTCCAGGGTAGGAGCACGTGCGTGCCCATCGGCCCCTCTCTACAGTTCCAGAGGAATTCCCTACAGAACAGAACAGAGAACAGAACGATTCTGGTTACTCTCCAGGAAAGGAGTATACGTGAGCCTCCCCAGGCGACATCTCTGTCATCAGAAGAGATCTCCCTTAACCGGATATCAGATGTTATAAAGGCGCCACTTACCTATGGAGGACTCCTCCACCAGGTGCTTGCTAATAGTTTTAGTGCAGAGGTTCACTGCAGTGCTCCCCGGACTAAAGGCTCTCTTCCTAATATAGAGAAGATGGACCAAATCATGCCTATGTGGAGAGCTGTTTCTTGGTGCCTATGGTTGATATTCCATTCTAATTTGTGAAAGTGCCACAGAAAGTAGGGTAAGCCTCCTTCTCATGGTACGCTTGAAAGCAACTGTTTGGACAAAGTGGTTGCCAAGGCAGTGACCTCATTCAGTTCCTGAAAGATGCAACCTCACCTCACTTCCTTGGTAATGGAACTCTCTGAACTTGGGATGCAGGAAGCCAGGCACACAGAGTCAGTCCCAGTCCCAGTCCTAGTGGTCTCACTTGCTTCAATTTAGCAAGGACAGAGTCAGTCTTTCTTGGTACCTACTGATGTGAGGATGGCCAAATGCCAGGAGTACTCTGAAGAGGCCTTTCCCAAAAAAGCAGGTAGTGGCTCACAGCTGGCTCCTGACCACTTCACAGAGTTGGACATGGAGACCAGATCTGAGACAGGATAGGCCATATCGGGGGAACATAGTATGGCCCAGCAGTCAGAGGACACTCCGGATAGTGAGAGACCTATTTGGGGGAATGAGGTGCCTTTGTGGGTGTGGATGTGTGTTTGTGGTTTTGTCCCATGTTCTGAGAATAGGTAGGAAAGTCGTTTTGTTTGGTTTGGAGTGAACTGTTTCTAGTAAGTTGTTTGACAAGGCGAGTGTTTCTATGTCTGTGTATCCCACTCTTTCCGTGGTTGTAGACATTAGAAAAAGAGAATGCATCAATGTATGTTTCCTGTATAGTAGAAAGTTTCCCAGCATTCATCCTGCCCAATTTATGAATGGACTAGGGCTTGCCATATCGATGGGCAACACCTGCTATCTTCCTAAGTTCCTGTTTTCTTCCTGAAATCTAGCCACTCTCCAAAATAGGCTCATGCTTTTGAGTCCACGATATGTACCACCTACAAGCACTGTGACATAGACATGTACTGGATAGCTGAAGTGAATGGCAAGCATCTCAGAAAACTCAGATATCGATGTGACCAGGAAAGTCTCAGTGGAGAACCTCTGCAATGGGCCTTTTGATTGCCTATTTTTTTGTTGCCCTGAATGTCAGTAAGTTCTTTGCCTGAGGCCACGCCTTTGTGAACCCTGAAGAAAACAGTTTTCAAACGGAAATGAATGGGCATCACCTGTGGCTCTTTGCTTAATTGCTTTGTAAAGGGATGTGTCTGAATCAGCCTCTTGGCCCTGTGTGAGCCTGTGGCTTAGATTCTCAGCACCTGATGGATCTAAAGAATGATCCCATGTGTGGATCCAAAATCAAAATGGCCAAAAATCAGTCACTGTGGATGAAGTCCCTCACATTCCTCTGTAAGGTTCCTTACCTACATCAAGTGAGAATAGGGATCCATTGGGTCAAATGAGTTCTTCAAAGCCCTGCAGATGCTAGCCCATAGGTTCTTGGGTTTTTTTATGAATCCAATTCAAATAAAGAATCTAAACCCCACAGTCAGTAGGCCTCAAATTGGAGAACAGAGCTATATTAATGGCAGACCTATGTGATAACTCCTGGTTCACAGGGAGGGTGTCCAGGCCACCCTGACTATTGGCAAATGAGGGGAAAGGGAGCTTATTTGGGACACTGTCTTTTGCTGCGCCTCTCATAGAATCCTCTTGCCAGAAGTTATGGTGAGTGTCTATATGGAAGAAGATGAGTGCCATGTGGGAGTGTTTTGGTTTTAATTGTGGTCATTTGTGTGGCGGTTGGAAGAGATAATTGGGTCCACCTTGGCTTGAACTTTGGTGTGATTCCCCTTAGAGTCTGTGTTTTGGAATTGACCTCCAAGAAGGTACAAGGTCCTATGCCATTGTATATCCATATTTCTGGGACATTACTACAGAATGTAATTCAATGCTAAGTATACCAATCAAGGGCCCAATGAACTTCTGGGCTTCAAATCTTACCTAGATTTCTGTTTTCATACTTATATTGAAAGGTTAATAAAATAGGTACTTGTCACTTCTTGATTTTCTGTATGCTTAACAAAACACTGTTGAAATCTTGAGAACTGTTTGCTATTCTTGTTCCCAGAATGTGCTGTCCCCAACTGCCAAACTGCAGAATGTACTCGGTCAACCAGTTGCACGCAAACCGCCCACTCGCCCTTACCCATCAATAATCTTCCCTCCCTGCCCTCTCCCAGGAAAATATACAAGCACTTCTTAAGCTGTTCTCAGGGCTCTCTGCTCTATTCAAGTGAGCTCTGAGCCCTTGCATGCCGGACTCCCAATAAAGCCTTTGCTGTTGCATGAGACAATCTCTTGGTGGTCTCTTCCACCGACCCTCCCCCGATCTTTACATCTGGTGGCCCCAGTGAGATCCGGCAGCCGCAGATGAAAGACCCCCAAAGGGCTCCTCTGGGGGTAAATAAGGCCCCTCTTTCTGGTTTCAGGATTCAGGTTAGGGTTTCACAAAATGGCTATTGGTAAAGAGCATGAGCTCTCTCCCACGGTGGCTGACACACATGTCACAGAGCCACAGGCCATGTCCCTGGGGGATGAACTTGTGAAATCAAGGAACAATAGTCTCCTCGATTCAGTGATATTTTGTTTCAGATTCGGTATTGCCAGCCCATCATGTTTTGCCGGCTACTCAGTCCTGGTCTCAGTATTGGACGTCCATTGCCTGTCTTTATTGTCTTGTCTTGTCTGTGTCGTGTGTCATTGCTTTTATTGTCTGTGTATATTTCATTATGGGACAGAGCACTTCAATGCCTCTGTTCCTGACCCTTGATCACTAGACCAAAGTCTGCTCAGAATCTTTCTTTTTCAGTAAAACGCCTTATCTGGCAGATTCTGTGTCTCAGAATGACCCACCTTTGTAGTCGGATGGCCCCTAGAAGGATTTTTCTACTTCGCAATAATTTGAAAAGTTCGAGATATTGTCTATTAGCCGGGGCCACGTAGACATCCAGATCAACAGCCATATATCTTAACTTGTCAGGACCTCTGCAAATCTCCTCCTCCAAGGGTGAAGCCTTTCCTTGTCCCTTCACCGCTCCTACTCCTTCTCCCACAATTCTCTTTTTAACTTTCTGCTCCTCCTCCTGCACCCTCTGTTCTCCCTGAGTCTCAAGACTCTACTGGACTCTCCTCCCCCTCCTTATCCTCTGCCTTCATCCCCCAACTCCCAACACCCTCTAAGTGATTCCCCTGCTGCTGACTCAGCCTCTCCACCATTCAAAGAAGCTAGGATGGCCCAGCGCCATCCAGATGACTGTCCCGTGGCACACAGAGCCCCTCCTTCCCTGGAGGAAGCTGGCCCGGCTAAAAGAACTCAGAGAACTCGCCAACGTTTTTACACCTGCCTACTTGGGATAACTGCCAACAACTCCTAGGGACTTTCTTTATGACAGAGGAATAAGAGAAAAACCTCCAAGAAGCTAAAATAAAAATATCCTCGGATCTGATTGGCAACCAACACAACTTCCCAACATAATCAAAGCCAGCTTACCCTTAAACCAACACAACAGGAACCCCAACACCTTTGAAGATAAAGGGCATCTGTCCAATTATTGCCTGGCTCTAATAGCGGTTCTCCAAGGGGCTGCTAGGTGACCAACTAATTTGGCCATGGTAAGAGAAATTATTCAGAGGCCTGATGAATCTCCCTCTTTGTTTCTAGAAAGAATTATGGAGGCATATAAGAGATATACTCCTTTCGATCCTCAGGCAGTGGATCAAAATTCATCTGTAACGATGGCCTTAATTGGGCAAGCTGCCATGGATATTAAAAAAATTTAAAAAAGAGATTTAGTCAGAGAAGCCTAGAAAGTATACTATAAGAGAGAAACAGGGAGAAAGAAAGGGAGCAAAGGAAGGATGAGAGAAGCAAAAGACAGACTAAGGGATTGACCAAGATCCTGGTCACAATAAGAAAGAGGCCAGAAATTAAGACATAAGGTGACAAGAAGGGATACCTGGGGCCATGCCAGAGGCCACCCCTGGCCTCAGATCAATGTGCCTACTTTAAAAAAAAAAGACACTGGGCCAAAGAGTGCCCTATAAAGAGACAGCCACGCCAGCCAGCCATTCTGACTCTGGAGCATGACTAAGAAAGTTGGGGCTCAGATCCCTTCCCCTAGCTCAGGGTAACTTTTGAAGTGCAGCAGACCCCAGTAAACTTTGAAATGAATACAGGAGCAGTATACTCAGCCCTTAAGGCCCCATTGGGCCCTCTATCAAATAGAAGGTCTGTAGTTCAAAGGGCTAATTGCAGTAAATATCGGGCTTAGACTACTAAGAGGACCATCGACCTAGGGAAAGAAAAAATCCATCACTCCTTCCTAGTAATCCAGGAATGCCTGGACCCATTGATGGGCAGAGATCTCCTCACAAAGCTCTTGGCCTAAATAACTTTTAACCCTGAAGGCCCCCAAATGAAATTTCTAAATTCTTCAGTAAAAACTCCTATAGTCACGGCTTTAACTATATTAGTAGAAGATGAACATCCACTCTTCACACCCCCCAAGACTGATCAAACAGGCAAGCTACCCCAGAAATGGATAACAGATTATGCAGATTCCTGGGCAAAAACTGCTGGGTTAGGCCTGGCCGTGAAACAACCTCCAATAACAGTGGAGTTAAAAACCTCAGCCTCCCCAATTAATGTCAAATAATATCCTCTAAGCAAAAAAAGCTAAAGATGAGATAAGGCCCCATATTCAGAAATATCTGGCCTTAGGGGTCCTAAGGCCCTGTCAATTGGCCTGGAACACTCCCCTGCTACTAGAAAAAAAAAAAAAAAAACAGGAACCGGGGACTATCGCCCTGTTAAAGACCTAAGAGAGATCAACAACAGAGTGCAGGACATTCACCCCACGGTACCTAATCCGTACAATCTGCTTAGCACTCTGAACCCTGAGCGGAAATGGAATACTGTTCTGGCCTTAAAAGATGCTTTCTTTTGCTTGCCTCTGCATAAAGATAGTCAGTTGCTGTTTGCTTTTGGGTGGGTAGACTCAGAAACCTGAACGTCTGGTCAACTAACTTGGACTAGACTCCCACTGGGGTTCAAAAACTCCCCCACTCTCTTTGATGAAGCCCTCCACAGAGATCTCAGCAATTTCAGAACTACGCACCCCAAAGTCACCCAGCTTCAATACGTGGATGACCTGCTACTGGCAGCCAACACCAAGGAAAACTGTGAGTCTGGGACCCAAGCACTATTATATGAGGTTGCTCAACTCGGGTATAGATTTTCGGCCAAAAAGGCCCAAATTTGCTAGCATGAAGTAATCTTCCTGGGCTGTTTCCTTAGGGGCAGTAAACGATGGCTCACTGAGCCCAGAAAACAAACCATTGTGTAGATACCACCCCCATCTAACAGGAGACAACTCAGAGAATTTCTTGGGACTGCTGCCTTTTTCAGGTTATGGATACCTGTGTTTGCGTCCTTAGCTGCTCCTTTATACCCGGTGTTAAAGGGAGATGCTGAATTCCAATGGACCCCTGATCACCAGGAAGTTTTTGATAACATCTATGGACACTGACACTGAACGCCTCAACTTCACTGAGCTCAGGCTGCAATTACAGAAAGCCCTACACTACGTTAAAAATGTACACCAACTCACTCACCTTGGTTCAATGAAACTGCAGGCATTCCTGTAGGATTAAGAACAGAGTTTTCCACTAACCGACTCACAGCGAAAGGAAATAACAGAACGGGTAACAAAAGCCTGTCGAGTTCGTCAATTGGTTAATGCTTACCCTTCCAGTTTTCTAGAGGAAAGCACCTACGAGGAACCAGAAAACGACAATTTTGGGAAGTGGACAATAGTGAAATTAAGCCAGCAAGGTATGGACTTAAATATCTCCTAGTCTTTGTAGATACATTTTCAGGATGGACTGAAGCCTTCCACACACACACACACACAAAAAAAAAAAAAAAAAAAAAAACAAAAAACTACACATATGGTTTTCAAGAAGATCCTGAAAGATATTTTTCCAAGATACGGTCTGCCTAAGGTAATAGGGTCTGATAATTTACTGGTGTTCATGGCCCAGGTAAGTCAGGTGTTAACTGGGACCCTGTGGATTAATTTGAAGTTACATTATGCTTATATACCCCAGAGCTCAGGACAGGTAGAAAAAACAAATAGAACCATTAAAGAGACCTTAACGAAATTAAGCTTAGAGCCCGGCATAAAAGATTGGATTATGCTCCTGCCTTATGCACTGTTTCATGTGAGAAACACTCCCTCTCTTTCTTTGTGTAACCTCACCCCCTATGAAATTCTCTATGATGCCCATCATCCAGTATGGGACCTAACCCCAACTCTAAGGCCTAACGATCACTTCCACACCCCCTTGCTTGACAGACTTAAAGTCATTGAAAGAACTCAGCGATACCTGTGGAAACAGCTGGCCACTGCCTACCAACCTGGGGAGGAGGGGACTCTAAATCAATATCAAGTAAGAGACTTCATCTACATAAGACAACATCAGGTGTCATCCCTGGAACCCCACTGGAAAGGAACATACCAGGTGCTACTTATAAAACATAAAGTGGTAAAAGTAGACGGAATCACTTTTTGGATCCATGCCTCTCATCTCAAGCCTTCACTGTGTCCAGACTCTTGTTGGAAACTGGAAAAGCCTGGTAACCATTTCAAATTGTGTATTCGCTATGTGGATAAGACTATAGACTCTCCCCTTGGCCACCAGTAGTTCTAACCCTCATCACCCCGTTCAGCAGCAATGGCTGATCACAAATCCTACTAGACAAGAAGTATGGTCTATCTCACATACAGCCCACTTAGAGACCTGGTGGCCATCTCTCCACCCAGACATTTGTCAGCTCGGTATAGGTCTTTCCTATTGAGGTATCCCTGATGAAGAGGATCCCACTAAAATTCCATTAAATCTCTTCTGTACCATAGATAATGGAAACAAACATTATGGCTGCAGGGAAACGCGAGACAGATTCAGGTTGGCTAGCCTAGATTACTATGTTTGCCTGGCGGACTATCAAAGCCACAAACAGCCACGGCTGTGTGGGGGATAAGCTGACTTCTTGTGTAAGTCAAGGGAATGTGAGCATACAGGGGCTGCCTGGTGGAACCCAAACTCCTCATCAAATTCAGTACACAGCATTGGCCATATTACCAATTAGACAACCAAATACTATGGCCCCCAGAGGGTTCTCTAGATCCTCAAATTCTGCGTGAAATTTTTAACTTCGGCAAGTTCTCAAAAGGGGTAAATTTCCCTATGTGGAATCCTTTTCCCTCCTTTGCTCACATCCTGTACTATGCTTCTCCAATAGTTCCTCACCCTCAGCCTTCTGCTCTAGACTCTCTGCTATCACTCCCATCTCAGCATCCTGATTTCTCCTCTCCAATTACTAAATCAAAAACCCAAACCTCCGCTGGTTCTCAGAACAGTGCCCCCTTGCTGAGGTAGCAGGTACCGAGGTACCCCGTCACCCACTCACTCCTCTCTTTTCCTGTCAGTGCCTGCACTAGGTCCCACCAAGTCCTCTAGCAAGCTAACCCAAAGCTCAAACCAGCTGAGAAGAGCCCTCAGACCCCTATCCAAGATGTAATGAAAATGGCCTTTAAAGTTGCTTTGTCATCACTGAAAACAGGTTTCTAAGAATTTAAAGTCCCTCAAAGGCTTTTTGGAATATTTACTCCCATCTTCCCCTCTGCTCAAATTTTGTTCTAGGAAAATCCCAAACCCCTTTCCCATTTTTCTCTTACATCTCTCTTTCCTCATTCTTAGATCCACGGAGCTGCTCTCAGCCTCGACTACCCCGTCTTCCCCCTCTGTACCAGGTCCACAGAAATGTCTTAAATGACCTTCGCCAGAAGTCTTCACCAAGGCTTACTTTAGGTCTTTCAGCAAAAGAGTCCCTCTGAAAGAGTTCAATGTACATAAACTTCCACTTTTCGTGTTGCCTGTTCTACTTGGCCACTGGCTGGAAAAATCACCACCCCTAAGCTACACACCGCCTTACCAGTTTTTCACAAAATATGTGAACAAGGCCTCTGGCCTTGAGCTGGGGCTTCACCGAGATGGCTACATTTCTAAGATAAAAAAGTTAGCAACTGGGCTCCATGGTGACAGCTGGCAGGGAGAAAAAAAAGAGACACAAAAGCTCTCCCCTTCCAAGGTGTCCTTGAAAAGTTAACTTGCCCAGAACAGAGGAAAAAAAAAACAGAAACAAAAACTAATTTTTGTGAATTTCTGCAGACTGTGAACTTCTGAGCCCCTTCCCTTACATGTTGGGTACAAATTCTAAAACTACCAAAACTTGGGGTTCAGGGGATTAATTGATTACAACAGAAGCAATGCCCTCTAAATCCAGATGCAACCAAATAAGAATGTTTTCCTCAATTTGGTGCTATCTTAGGTGCATTTTCTTGTCCATCCATAAAACAGTATAATTCTATACACTTTAACATTATTTATGTTTTCATAAAATGGTCAATAGATGTGATTAATTATGTAATGATGCAGATGTTTTTCAGAGTGCTCTATCATGACGTAGGTTCATTTAAAGTTCAAATAGGGGGGCATACAACCCGGTTCCACCGGGAACCTGTATCCCTAACTTTAGGCATCCTATTAGGAATAAAAATTTCTGAAGGGGTGGGCACAGGAACAACTGCCCTAGTCCATGAGACACAACAAAGACACAATTAGAAGCAGAAATAGATCAAAGCTTAAAGACATTAAAAACCGACTTCACAGCTTTACAGGAATTTTAACCTCTCTCTCTCTCTGAAGTTGTTTTACAGAGCAGGCGAGTGTTGGACCTCCTCTTCATGAGAGAATGGTGCCTTTTTGCTTGCATTGAGCGAAGAATGTTGTTTTTATGCCGACAATACTGGAGTTGTAAAAGAATCTATGAGTAAATTAAGAAAACGTCTTGAAGAGCGTCAAAGAGAGACAGAGGCCCCAGAAGGGAGGTTTGAGTCTTTGTTCACATAGTCAACCTGATTAACTACGCTTTTATCTGCCAGGGCCGGTCCATTAATTATCCTCATATTATTGCTAACTGTAGGACCCTGTTTGCTCAACCGTGTAGTTTCCTTTCTAAACCAAATCGAAAATGTTATTAACCCTAACCATACACTGTTCTCTCAATCTAATTTTACAGAAAAGTGGGGACAGAGTTTGTCTTAAAATACAGGAATATAGAGGATCTTCCTCCTGCTGAGAAACTCAAAGGTCTATGCAGAAATGATCCCTGCAGAAGATGTAGGCAACTATGAAGGACCTGAGAGAGCAAAAGTCTTCCATGGCAAACAACCTGCTCAGGATGAAGGGATGTGTCTGAATCAGCCACTCTCTTCTTAATGTATAGAAGATGGACCAAAGCAGGCATGTGTTGAGCTGCTCCTGCATGCCTATGGTTGACATACCACTCCAACTGGTGAAAGTGTTACAGGAAGTATTGGCAGCCTCCTTCTCATGGGAACCTTGGAAGCAACTGTTAGGACAAAGTTGTTGCCAAGGCAGTGACCTCATTCAGTTCCTAAAGGAAGTGACCTCACCTAACTTCCTTGGTGATGGAACTCTCTGAACTTGGAATCCAGGAAGCCAGGCACCAAGAGCCAGTCCCAGTCCCAGTCCCAGTGGTCAAACTTATTTTGATTTACCAAGGACAGACTCAGCCTTTCATGGAACCTACTGATGTGAGGATGGCCAAATGCAAGGAAAGCTAAGAATAGGGGCCTTTTCTGAGAAAGCAGGCAGTGGCTCACTGCTGGCTCCTGACAACTTCACAGAGTTGGCCAAGGAGACCAGATTTGAGACAGAACAGGCCATTTCCAGAGATCATAGTATGGCCCACCAGTCAGAGGACACTCCAGATAGTCACAGACCTACATGGGGGAAGGAGGTGCCTTTGTGGTGTGGGTGTGGGTTTGTGGTTTTGTCTCATGTTCTGAGAATAGGTATGAAAGGTGGTTTGTTTTGTTTGGAGTGAACTGTTTCTAGTAAGTCGTTTGACAAGGTGAGTGTTTTTATGTCTGTGTATCCCACTGTGTCCGTGGTTGTAGACATTAGAAAAGAGAATGCATCAATGAATATGTCCTATGTAATAGAAAGCTTCCCAGCATTCATCCTGCCCTATTTATGAATGGACTGCAGCTTGCCTTATTGATGTGCAACACCTGCTATCTACCTAAGTTCCTGTTTTTTTCCTGAATTCTCGCCACTCTCCAGAACAGGATCATGGTTTTGTGTTTAAGATATGTACAACCTTGAAGCTCTGTGACATGACCATGTACTGAATAGCTGAAGGGAATGGCGAGCATCTAAGAAAACTCAGATATCAGTGTGACCAGGAAAGTCTCAGTGAAGAAACCCTGCTTGGGGCCTTTTGTTTACCAATTCTTCTGTTGCCCTGAATGTCAGGAAGGTCTTTTCCTCAGTCCACCACTTTGTGAAGCCTGAAGAAAACAGTTTTCAAATGGAAATGAATGGGCATTACCTGTGGCTCTTTGCTTAATTGCTTTGGAAAGGATGTGTCTGAGTCAGCCTATTTGCCTTGTGTGAGGGTGTGGCTTAGATTCTCAGCTCCTGATGGATGTAAAGAAAGATCCCATGTGTACATCCAAAACCAAAATGGCCAAAAGAGCAGTCCTTGTGGATGAAGTCTCTCGCCTCTTCTGTAACTTTCCTGACCACCATCAAGTCAGAATAGGGATCCTTTGGGTCAAATGAGTTCTTCAAAGCCCTGCAGAGGCTAGCCCATAGTTGCTTGGGTTTTCTCAAGACTCCAATTCACATAAGGAATCCAAACCCCACTGTCAGTTGGCCTCAAATTGAAGAAGTGGAGCAGTATTAATGGGAGGCCTATTTGATCTCTCCTGGTTCACAAGAAGGGTGTCCAGGCCACCCTGACTTTAGGCAAATTAGGTGCAAGAGATCTTATTTTGGACACGGTCTTGGGCTGTGCCCCTCATGGAAAACTTTTGCCAGAGGTCATTATGAGTGTCTATATGGAAAAAGATGAGCGCCACGTTGGAGTGTTTTGTTTTAAATTGTGGTCATTTGGGTGGCAGTAGGAAGAGATGACTTGGTCCACATGTTCTTGAACTCTGGTGTGATTCCCTTAGAAACTGAGTTCTCAAACTGACCTCAGAGAAGTATTGCCATGAATAGTGTTGAGATTTTAGGAAGCCAGGCATGAGTGTCGCCCTTGGAAACTAAGTTCTAGGCCCAGGATGACTTTCCACAGAGCACTAGGCCTCTCAGCCAGGATACCACATAATTTTATTCTGAAAGATTTGGCACCCATAGTTTTTAGTCAAAACTCATATGGACCTCACATTGTAGACCTCAATGGGCATAATATCATGTGATCTTTTGGCCACTCTTTGGGAAGCCTTACCTGTGAGTGTTCACCAGAGCTTTCATTGAAATGAGCTTCCTAACCATTTAATGGTTCCTGAAACAATTGAAACTCACAGTGCCTCCAACTTCATCCTTGAAAAATGGCTAGAAAAATACCATGAAATTTTTGAAACTCCCATCACCAGGTGGCACTGGAGAACCTTTGATTTCCTGTTACTGATCATGAATATACCAGACAGTGCCTTGATTGACTGGGTTTCATGTAAATGGTGTAGAACAGAGATGCCAGTAAGTTGGACTCTGTTGAGTAGTTGGCCTAGAGCAGTGGTGGACAGTTTTGTGATAAAACATCTGTGGTGGGGCGATGTGGATCTTCCATTGGCTTCCAAATGGCTTGTGACTGACATGGTGCAGCCAGCAGAACCTTCCATGTAAAGGCAACTTGTTATATGGAGAGTTTTCAGGACATTGTTCAGAATCAGGTTGCTATGGTCAAGGGGGCAAGCTATGTGGGATAGAATCCTGGTTCTTGTATCCTCCTGCAGAACCTGACCCACCACACATGACAGAACTCCCTCTTGCACTGTGACCCAATTGAACTCCTTATATTTCGTGAAGCAAATACCAAACTCCCAGTGCAGCAGGAAGAAACACCACGAAAATGGAGGATGACCATATGGCTTCACAGTGCACATGGGGAGACATTTAGCCCCCAGTGGCCACAGTTTACCTAAAAAGAGAATTTAGCACTACTGCCTCATGTTCATTGGGAAATAAGAAAGCATGTCCTCCAGGTCTCATAGATGCAGACCAAGCTTTTATGTTCTCACTAGAAAGGAAGCTAAAGCTCCTGACAACAACATATTTTTCAAGTGTCCAACCTCACAGGCAGTTTCTCAAGAAGACTCTATGCCAGCAGACCCCCATGTTTGTGGAGTGTTTACCCTGTCCCTTACCTTTGGAAACTCCTCTGCCACTTCCAAGGTTGTGGGCTCCTGAGCATATTCCATTCCAGATATTTGTTCACAGATTTTCTAAATCTTCTCCTCTAATTGTGTCTTACTTGGGGCGAAGGTATTGTCAAGGCATTGTTCTGGATGAGAGTGGGAAGATTTTTGTGTAGCACATATTTACATACACATTGGATTCATTTTTCAATTTTCCATTCGAAATACTGAATACTTGACACTAACCCATACCCTACTAGATTCTGACAACTAATTCTAATATAATGGAGAAAAATAACCCAAACAGAATAGAAATACTAGCACTTCAGAGGAGGCATGGTGTATAGTTGGTCTTCCCTTTTGAATGATATAGGGTAGGAGTTATAAATCTTGTCATTTTTTTGTTGAAAGAGTTCTGCATGTGTTTTTAAAGTTAACACATATGTGAATTCCTGTCTCCCTTTTTCTGTAGCCAATTCAGCACATGTATTTTTATATGAACATATAGAATCCTACCTGGTATCACACCTATATTCTTGAGAGGTGGCTAACTTGGCAGAGACAAAGTGTGACAAGAAATCACTCCTCCTAAACGCTTTTGGAACTGATAATTCAAATTATGAGTGAGCTTCTTAGTTGAAAAACATTATACATAAATCCATGTTCAGTAAAATTAATATTTTTGGATCTGTGGATGATATATATTTCACGATGAATTTTAATTGGCATATATATTGCTACTTTTTAATGTCTCTGTGTGTGTTTTGGGTATATATATATATATATATATATATATATATATATATATATATACATACTCTAGATTTTTCAAAATATGAAATATATGTGTCTTATTATACACTCCCTAAATTCATTCTTGTTCATGTATGTGGTTTTATATTCAACTTTTCATAAGATTATTTTCAGAAATATTCATCCACCTGAAATACATATTTGTTTTATAGTACTGAAAACTCACTTCAGTAAATGGTGCAAACCGATCCTTATATTTTTACAGTAACTGACCCACTCTAACATCAATGCAAGTAGATTCCTATGGGACATGATGTGTATTTTGACTTTCATTTTTATACAACACTGGTACATTACTATTTCTTCAGTTTTTGTACATCATAGAATATACATTTCATCCACAACTTCATAAATTTAAAGAAATTTGTAACACATTATATCACTTCCTGCTTCAGAACATATGAATTCCTCTTTGTTTTTGACTGGTCATTTCATGAGACTTCTTTCCAAACACATTATTTTCGATTTCCATTATCAATTTTGAATCAAAATTCACACACTCTTTATGATGAACCACAACCATAATATTACCATTGGATGTATAAATGGTTGGAATGAATGTATGTATATCAATATATGATTCCCTGTGTATTTTCAGATATCAATTAATTCCAATTTCTAAAGTTCGAACCAGTTATATTATTTATTCGCAGTATGGTCTATTCATGCATTATCTCTATATTCATACACACATGGTACACCTATATGTACCCCCAATACTAATTTATACCTCTTCAAATTATTGCTCCAAGAAATGGTGGTAGAAATACTCATGTCACCTGATCTACATATACATTTTATCACAGTAATATTCTGGCCACAAAATGCAAAGTCACACTTACGATTGTACCAAAGCCTAAATGGAATGTGAGTATGGATTATAAAAATCATCCATGTCCAGGTTGCCTAATGCTCCCAAATATCAATCCTATTGGTGACTACATATTTGTTTCTTCCTAAGATTATATATTCAATCTCAAGCCTGTTGAAAATGTCTATTGCTATCACTCATTTTATACTTTGCCTGATTTCCTTATGTCTCTATTGATATCTGCTTTCCTACATATTTTCCCCAGTTCATCATTGTGACTGACTCTTCACATGTACTGACATTTACATTTTTTGTGTACCTGAAACCCTATTGCTAAAGAACTTTTTGTCCAACTCCTATACTCACACTTTTTTTTTAATCTTACCAACTATCTTCGTAATCTTACCAACTCTCCCTTTTTGAATGGATGTTCTCCTCAACATTCAATCATCCAAGGTACAAGATCCTATGCCATTGTGTATAGATTTATCTGAGACATCTGGACAGAACATAACTCAAAGCTAATTATCCCAATCAAGGACCCAATGACCTTTTGGGCTTCAAATCTTACTGAGATTTCTGTTTTCATACATATATTTCACCTCTATAATCTTATAAATATCACAGGTTCCCAATACCATTATTCATCCAGCAGAATGATCCTAACCCAAATCAAACATGTTATTAACCCTAACCATACACGGTTCCCTCAATCTACCTTTATAGAAGAGCAGGTACAGAGTTGGTCTTACAATACAGGAATGTAGGAGATCTTCAACCTGCAGAGAACATCAAAGGTCCATGCAGAAATGATCCCTGGAGAACATATATATGCAGCTATGAAGGACCTGAGGGAGCAAAAGTCATCTTCCATGACAAACAACCAGGTAAAGTTGAAGGGATGTGTCTGAAGCAGTCTCTCTCTTCTTAATGTAGAGAATATGGACCAAACCAGGCCTGTGTGGAGAGCTGTTCCCGGGTGCCAATGGTTGATATTCCATTTTAACTTGTGAAAGTGTCATAGGAAGTAGGGGCACGCTACATCTCATGGACCCTTGGAAGCAACTGTTAGGACAAAGTGGTTGCCAAGGCAGTCACCTCATTCAGTTCTAGAGGAAGTGACCTACGTCACTTTCTTGTTGATGTAATACTCTGAACTTTGGATCCAGGAAGCCAGGCACCCTGAGGCAGGCCCAGTCCCAGTCCCAGTGGTCTCACATGTTTGGATTAACCAAGGACAGAGTCAGTCTTTCTTGGCAACTTCTGAATTGAAGATGGACAAATTCCAGGAAAGCTCTGAAGAGGGACTTTTTTTTTGATAAAGCAGACAGTGGCTCACCGCTGGCTCCTGACAACTTCACAGTTTTGGCCAAGGAGATCAGATCTGGCATACGACAGCCCATTTCAGGGGAACATAGTATGGCCCACCAGTCAGAGGATGCTCTGGATATTCACAGACCTACTTGGGGAAAGAAGGTGCCTTTGTGAGTTTGTTTGTGTGTTAGTGATTTTGTCTCATGTTCTAAGAATATGTAGGAAAGTCGGTTTGTTTAATTTGGAGTGGCCTGTTTCTAGTAAGTCCTTTGAGAAGGTGAGTGTTTCTGTGTATCCCACTGTGTCCGTGGTTGTAGACAATAGAAAAGAGAATGCATCAAAGGATGTCTCCTGTCTAGTAGAAATCTTCTCAGCATTCATCTTGTCCAATTAATGAATGGACTGCAGCTTACCTTATAGATGGGCAACACCTACTACCTTTCTACATTCCTGATTTCTTCCTGAATTCTGGCCACTCTCCCATAGGCTCATGGTTTTGTGTTCAAGATATGTATCTCCTCCACAATCTGGGACATGGCCATGTACTGCATAGCTGAAGGGAATGGTGAGTTTCTCAGAAAACTCAGATATCAGTGTGACCAGGAAAGTCTCAGTGGAGAAACTCTGCTTTGGGAATTTGCTTTCCTATTGTTCTGTTGCCCTGAATGTAAAGAAGGTCTTTGCCTAAGGCCACACCTTTCCAAAGCCTGAAAATATCAGTTTTTAAATGGAAATAAATGGGCATCACCTGTGGATCTTTGCTTAATTGCTTTGCAAAGGGATATGTCTGAATCCACCTCTTAGTGCAGTGTGAGTCCATGGCTCAGATTCTCAGCACCTGATGGATCTAAAGAAAGTTCTCATGTGTGCATCCAATTCCAAAATGGCCAAAAGAGCAATCATTGTGAATGAAGTTTCTTGCTTTCCTCTGTAAGGTTCCTGATCTCCATCAAGTGAGAAGAGGGATCCTTTGGGTCAACTGAGTTCTTCAAGCCCTGCAGAGGCTAGCGCATAGGAGCTTGGGTTTTCTCATGACTCCAAATCACATTAAGAAACTATACCTGACAGTCAGTATGCCTCAAATTGGAGAAGCGGAACAGTATTAATGGCAGGCATCTTTGATCAGCCCTGGTTCACAGGAACAGTGTCCAGAAACACTGACTTTAGACAAATGAAGGGCAAGGGAGCTTATTTTGACATTGTCTTGTGCTGTGTGCCTCATGGAAACTGTCAGCCAAGGTTATGATTAGTGTCTATATGGAAGAAGATGAGGGGCATGTGTGAGTGTTTTCGTTTTAATTCTGGTCATTTGTGTGGCGGTTGGAAGAGATGACTGGGTCACCAGGGATTGAACTCTGGTGGGTTTTTCCTTAGAGACTGAGTTCTGAAACTGACCTCAGAGAAGTATTGCCATGAATTGTGTTGGGATTTTAGGAGGCCACGCATGAGAGTCGCCCTTGGAACCTGAGATCTAGGACCAGGGTGGCTTTCCACAAAGAACTGGGAATCTCAGCCTGGATATCACATGATTTTATTCTGAAAGACTTGGCAGCCATAGTTGAGAGTCAAAACACATAGGACCTCACATTGTAGACCTCAATGGTCCTGGCTTCAAGTGACCTTTTGTCCACTCTTTGGAAAGGCTTGCCTGTGAGAGTTCTCCAGAATTTTCATTGAATTGAGCTTTCTCAACATCTAATGGTTCCTGAATAATTGAAATTCACAGTGCATCCAACGTCATCCTTGAAAAATGGCTATATAAATACCATGAAATTTTTGAAATTCCCATGACCAGGTGGGACTCCAGAAACATTGGATGTCCTATTGCTTATCATGAGTGTACCAGACAGTGCCTTGATTGACAGGGTTTTCTGAAAATTCTTTAGAACAGAGATGCCAGTAATTTTTAGCCTGATGAGTAGTGGGCGTAGAGCAGTGGTGGGCAGGTGTGTGATAAAATATCATGGTGGGTCCATGTGGATCTGCCATTGGCTTCCAAATGGCTTGTGACTGACATAGTGCAGACTTCAGACCCTTATATGTAAAGGCATCTTGTTATATGGCGAGGTTTCAGGGCAATGTTCAGAATCAGGTTGCTATGGACAAGGGGGCAATCTTTGAGAGATAGAAGCCTGGTTTGTGCATTTTCTTGTAGACCATAACCCACCACACGTGGCAGAACTCTCTCCAGCACTTTTTCCCAGTTGAACTCCTTGTATTTCGTGAAGCATGTACCAAACTCCAAGTGCAGCAGCAAGAAACACCACGAAAAGTGGAGGATGACCAAATGGTTTCACAGTCCACAAGGGGAGAAAATAAACCCCCAGGGGCCACAGTTTATACACAAAGAGAGAATTCAGCACTGCTGCCTCGTGTTCATTGGAAAATAAGAAACTTTGTCCTCCAGGTCACATAGATGCAGACCCAGCTTTGAGGGTATCACTACAATGGAAGCTTAACTCCTGACAAAAACCTATATATCAGTGCCCAACCTCAGTGGTAGTTTCTCAAAAAGTTTTAGGCATGCAGAGCTCCATGTTTGTGGAGTGTGTACCCTGTCCTTACTTTTGGAAACTCCTATACCACCTCCAAGTTTGTGCACTCCTGAGAATTTTCCATTCCAGAAATGTAATCACAGATTTTGCAGCTTTTCTTCTCTAATTGTGTCTTACTTGGGACGAAGATAATTTCAAGGCATTTTTCTGGATGAGAGTCGGAAGATTTGTTTTAGCACATATTTGCATACACATTGGATTAATTTTCCTATTTTTCCATTCGAAATTCTGAATCCCTGACACTAACCCATATTCTAATAGACTCTGACTACTAATCCTAATATGATGGAGAAAAATAACCCAAACAGTACATAAATACATGCAGTTCAGGGTTGGACTTGCCTTTTGCATGATAAAGGGTAGGTATTATGAATCTAGTCAATTTTTAATTGAAATAGTTCTCCATGTGTTTTTAAAATTATCAAATATGTGAATTACTGTATGCCATTTTCTGGAGCCTATTCAGCACATGTATTTTTATATGCACAAATAGAATCCTACATGGTATCACACGTACATTCTTTTGAGTTACATGACTTGGCAGATACAAATTGTGAGAAGTGATCACTCGTCCAAAACGCTGTTAGAACTGAAAATTCAACCTATGGGTGAGCTTCCTAGTGGTACAACATTATACATTAACCCATGTTCAGTAAAATGAATGTTTTTGCATCTTTATGATATATATTTCATGATGAATTTCGATTGGCAAATATATTGCTACTTTTTAATTTCTGTGTTTGTGTGTGTGTGTGTGTGTGTGTGTGTGTGTATATATATATATATATATATATATATATATATATATATATATATACTCTCCAGATTTTTAAAAATATGAAAAATATGTGTCTTATATACACTCCCTAAATTCATTCATGTTCATGTATGTGGATTAATAATCAACTTTTCACAAGATTATTCTTAGAAATACTCATACACCTGAAATACATATTTGGTTCCTAGTACTGAAAACTAACTTCAGTGAAAGGTGCATACAAATTCTAATATGTCTACATTAACTGACAAAGATTAACATCAATGCATGTTGGTTCCTATGGGACAAGATGTGTATTTTGACGTTAATTTTTATTCCACACTGGTACATTACTATTTCTTCAGTTTATGCACATCATAGGATATATATTTAATTCACTAGTTAGCAAATTTATAGGCATTTGTTTCACTTTCAGTCACTTCCTGCTTCAGAACACATGTATTTCTCTATGTTTCTTGACTGGTCTATTCATGAGACTTTTTTTCCAAATATATTGTTTTCGATTTCCATAATCAATTTTGAAGAAAAACTCACACACCCTTCATGATTAACCATAACCATAAGATAATCATTAGATATATAATTGGTTGGAATTAATGATTGTATATCAATATAACATTTCTTATATATTTTCAGATATCCATTCAATCCATTATTTAAAGTGGATCCAGTTTTATTATTTATTCACAGTATGGTCTATTCATGCATTATGTCTATATTAATAGGAACAGGGTACACCTATTTGTACCCCCATACTAATTTATAAATCTTCAAAATATTGCTCCAAGAAATGGTGGAAGAAATACTCATGCCACCTGATCTACATACACATTTAATCACAGAAATATTCCGGACACAAAAAGCAAAGGTCACACTTACAATTGTACCAAAGCCTAAATGGAAAGATAGCATGCATTACTAAAAACATCCATGTCCAGGTTGACTAATGCTCTCAAATATCAATCCTATTGGTGACTACATATTTGTTTCTTACTAAGATTATATATTCAACTTCAAACCTGTTGAAAATGTCTAACCCTATCACACACTTTATACTTTGCTTGATTTCCTAATGTCTCTATTGATATCTGCTTTCCTCCATGTTTTCCCCAGTTCATCATTGTGACTGACTCTTCACATGTGCTGACATTTACAGACACTCTCTACCCGAAACCCAATTGCTGAAGAACTTTTGGTCCAAATCCTATACTCACTCTTCTTTCTAAACCTACCAACTACCTTCCTAATCCTACCCACTATCGGTTTTTGACTGGATGTTCTCTTCAACATTCAATCATCCAAGGTACAAGGTCCGATGCCAGTGTATATTGATTTATCTGAGACATCTGTGCAGCACATTACTCAAAGTTAAGTATCCCACTCAAGTCCCCAATGCCCTTCTGGGATTCAAATCATACATAGATTTCTGCTTTCATACTTATATTTCACATGTATACTCTTGTTAATATCGCAGGTTGCCAATACCATTATTCATCCCGCAGAATGATTAGTAACCCAAATTGAACATGTTATTAACCCTAACCATACACTGTTCCCTCAATATAACTAACTTAAGAGCAGCGACAGAGTGGGTCTTACAATATAGGAATGTAGAAGATCTTCCACCTGCTGAGAACCTCAAAGATCCATGGTGAAATGATCCTTGGAGAAGATGTAGGCAGCTATGTAGGACCTGAGAGAGCAATAGTCATCTTCCATGGCAAAAAACCTGGTCAGGATGAATTGATGTGTCTGAATCAGCCTCTCTCTTCTTAATGTAGAGAAGATGGACCAAACCAGGCCTGTGTGGAGAGCTGTTCCTGGGTGCCTATGGTTGATATACCATTCTAACTTCTGAATGTGTCACAGGATGTTGGGGCAGCCTGTATCTCATGGGAACCTTGGAAGCAACTGTTAGGACAAAGTGGTTACCAAGGCAGTGACCATATTGAGTTCCTGAAAGAAGTGACCTCATTTCACTTCCTTGGTGATGGAATTCTCTGAACTTGGGATCCAGGAAGCCAGTCACCAGAGCCAGTCCCACTCCAGACCCAGTGGGCTAACTTGTTTGCTTTTCCCAAAGACATAGTCAGTCTTTCTTGGTACCTACTGATGTGAGGATGGCCAAATTCCAGCAGAGCTCTGAAGAGGGGCCTTTCCTGAGAAAGCAGGTAGTGGGTCACCGCTGGCTCCTTACAACTTCACAGAGTTGGACAAGGAGACCAGATCTGAAACAGGACAGGCCATTTTGGGGGAACATAATATGGCCCACCTGTCAGAAGACACTCCGGATAGTCACAGACCTATTTGGGGGAAGGAAGTGCCTTTGCCGTTGTAGGTGTGAGTTTGTGGTTTTTTCTCATGTTCTGAGAATAGGTAGGAAAGGTGGTTTGTTTGGTTTGGAGTGGACTGTTTCTAGTAAGTCGTTTGACATTGTGAGTGTTTCTATGTCTGTGTATCCCACTGTATCCATGGTTGTAGACATTAGAAAAGAGAATGCATCAATGGATGTGTTGTCTCTAGTTGAAAGCTTCCGGGATTCATACTGCGCAATTGATGAATGGACTGCAGCTTGCCTTATGGATGGGCAACATCTACTATCTTCTAAAGTTCCTGTTTTCTTCGTGAATTCTGGCCACTCTCCAGAATAGACTCATGGTTTTGTTTCCCAGATATGTAACACCACAAGGCTCTGTGACATGGCCATGTTCTGGATAGCTGAAGGGAATGAGAGCATCTCAGAAAACTCAGATATCAGTGTGACCAGTAAAGTCTCAGTGGAGAAACCGTTCTTTGGGCCATTTGCTTAATTCTATTTCTATTACCCTGAATGTCAGAAAGGTCTTTGCCTCAGGCCACCCCTTTGTGTAGCCTGAAGAACACTGTTTTCATATGGAAATGAATGGACACCACCTGTGGCTCTTTGGTTAATTGCTTTGGAATGGGATGTGTCTGAATCAGCCTCTTGTCCTTGTATGAGGTTGTGGCTTAGATTCTCAGCACCTGATGGATCTAAAGAAAGATCCCATGTGCTTCCAAAACTAAAATGTCCAAAAGAGCAGTCATTGTGGATGAATATTTTTGCCTTCTTGTTTTAGGTTCCTGAACTCCATCAAGTGAGAATAGGGATCCTTTGGTCAAATGAGTTCTTGAAATCCCTGCAGAGGCTAGCCCATATGTGCTTGGGTTTTCTCATGACTCCAAATCACATAAAGAATCTATACCCTACAACCAGTAGGCCGAAATTGGAGAAGTGGAACACTTTAACAGCAGGAATATTTGATCACTCCTGGTTCACAGGAAGAGTGTCCAGGCCACCATGATTTTAGGCAAATAAGGGGCAAGTGAGCTTATTTTGGACACTACCTTTGGCTCATAGAAACCTCCAGCTAGAGGTCATGATGAGTGTCTACATGGAAGAAGATGGTGGCCCTGTGGGAGTGTTTTGATTTTAATTGTGGTAATTTTTGTGGTGGTTGGAAGGGATGACTGGGTCCACCTGGGCTTGAACTCTGGTGTGATTCCCCTTAGAGACTTCATTCTGGAATTTACCTCAGAGAAGTATTGCCATGAATTGTGTTGGGATTTTAGGAGAACACACATAAGACTCACTCTTGGAAACTGAGATCTATGCCCAGGGTGGCTTTCCACAGAGGCCTGGGAATCTCAGCCAGGATATCACATGATTTTATTCTGAAAGACTTGGCAGCCATAGATGAGAATCAAAACACACATGGACCTCATATTGTAAACGTCAATTGGCCTGGCTTTATGTGACCATTTGGTAACTCTTTGAGAAGCCTTGACTGTGAGAGTTCTCCAGAGCTTTCATTGAAATGAACTTTCTCAACACTTAATGGTTCCTGAATGAATTGAGACCACAGTGCCTCTAACTTCATTTTTGAAAAATTGCTAAATAAATACCATGGAATTTTTGAAATTCCCATGACCAGGTGGAACTGCAGAAAATTTGATGTCCTGTTGCTTATCATGTGTATACCAGACAGTGCCTTGTTTGACTGGGTTTCATGAAAATGGTGTAGAACACGAGATGCCAGTAATTTGGAGCCTGCTGAGTAGTGGGCCTAGAGCAGTGGTGGGAAGGTGTGTGATAAAACATCATGGAGGGGCCATGTGGATCTGCCATTGGCTTCCAAATGGCTTGTGACTGATATAGTGCAGATATTAGACCCTTATATGTAAAGGCATCTTGTTATATGGAGAGTTTTAAGGACAATGTTCAGAATAAGGTTGCTATGGTTATTGGGGCAAGCTCTGTGGGATAGAAGTCTGGTTGGTGCATTCTCCTGCAGACCCTGGCCCACCACAAGTGATAGAACTCCCTCCAGCACTGTATCCCAGATGAACTTCTTATATTTTGTGAAGCAAATACCAAATTCCCAGTGCAGCAGCAAAAAACACCATTAAAAG